>NC_133790.1:17854094-17965804 GCF_003597395.2 Chelonoidis abingdonii
TTTTGAATAGTTATCCTTTAAACCTTCCCAACATTCCCTGGCATGGAGTTCCATAGGTTGACTGTGCATTATGTGAAGAACTACTTCCTAACGTTTGTTTTAAACTTGCTGCCTATTAATTTCATTGGGCGATCCCTGGTTCTTGTGTTATGTGAAGGGGTAAATAACTCTTTTTCACTTTCTCCACACCATTCATGATTTTGTAGACCTCTATCATATCCCTCCCCCTTAGTCATCTCTGTTCTAAACTGAATCTAAATCTCAGTCCCAGCCTTTGTAGTCTCTCCTCATATGAAAGCTGTTCCAAACCCCTACTCATTTTTGTTGCCCTTCACTGTACTTTTTCCAATTCCAATATAACTTTTTTGAGATGGGGCAACTGGAACTGCACAGAGTACTCCAGGTGCAGGTATATCATGGATTTATACAGTGGCATTATGATATTTTCTGTCTTATTATCTATCTCTCTCCTAATGGTTCCTAACATTCTGTTAGCTTTTTTGACTGTTGCTGCACATTAAGCAGCTGTTTTCAGAGAACTATCCATGATGACTCCAAGAGCTCTTTTTTCTTGAGTGGTAGCAGCTAATTTAGACTTTCATTATTTTGGGTATGTAGGTGGAATTATATTTTCCAATGTGCATTACTTTGCAATTATCAACACTGAAGTTCATCTGCCATTTTGTTGCTCAGTCATGCAGTTTTGTGAGATCTCTTTGTAATTCTTTGTAGCATGCTTAACTATCTTAAGTAATTCTGTATTGTCTACAGACTTTGCTATCTCACTGTTTACCCCCTTTTCCAGATCATTTATGAATATGATGAACAGCACAGGTCCCAGTACAGATCCTTGGGGACCCTGCTATTTACCTCTCTCCACTGTGAAATGACCATTTATTCCTATCCTTTGTTTCCTATCTTTCAATCAGTTACTGATCCATGAGTGGACCTTCCTTCTTACCCTATGACTGCTTAGTTTGCTTAAGAGCCTTTGGTGAGCAACCTGGTCAAAGGCTGTCTGAAAGTCCATGTAAACTGTATCAACTAGATGACCCTTGACTATGTATTTGCTGACACCCTCAAAGAATTCTAATAGATTGGTGATTCCCCTTTACAAAAGTTGTGTTGACTCTTCCCCAACATCGTGTGTTCATCTATGTGTCTGACCTTTCTGTTCTTTATTATAGTTTCAACCAATTTGCCTGGTACTGAAGTTAGGTTAATCAGCCTATAATTGCCAGGATTACATCAGAAGCCTTATTCTTAGAGCCCTGGGTGGATACAAAATCTATATCCAGAGATGTAAATTGCTATCTGCGGCACTGCAGGGCTCTACTGGGAACTGCAGCAGAGAAGGCAGCAGCATGTCGGGTCGCCATTCTCAGAAGCCAGCACCCAACGCAGACAGCTCCTCCAGCCTGGCTGTACTGCCCCCAGCCCCACGCACTGGGGCAGGCACCAAGCTTAACGATAGCTGTCCCTGGCACACTCCCGGGCAGGAGACACAGACCGCAGCATGGAAGGGAATCCTGTCTGGGAGCGTGAGAGCCACTTGCACACACTAGCACAACCAGGGACAGCTGCCGATGGACATAGTGCCAATGCAGTTGGCAGGGCTGGAGCAGAACAGCCATGCTAGCCAGAGGAGCTGCTGGCGTGGAGTGTGGGCTCCTGGGAGCATCAGCCTGACATGCTGCTGCTTTCCCTACTGCAGTTCCCAGTAGAGCCCTGCAGCTCTGTAGATACCAATTTATATCTGTGGATATAAATTTTGTATCCGTGCAGGGCTCTGCTTATTCTTTAAGTTCTTATGTATCAACAGTGTATTTTTCTTAAGTTTCAGCCAATCAACATTATGCAGAATGGTTAGCTGGTTGAGCTCTGACTGGTATTTAATAGAACAAGGCATAATGGTCTCAAGTTGCAGTGGGGGAGGTTGTATATTAGGATAAACTTTAGGAGGGTGGTGAAGTACTGGAATGGGTTACCTAGGGAGATGGTGGAATCTCCTTCCTTAGAGGTTTTTAAGATCAGGCTTAACAAAGCCCTGGCTGGGACGATTTAGTTGAGGATTAGGTCCTGCTTTGAGCAGGGGGTTAGACTAGATGACCTCCTGAGATCCCTTCCAACCCTATGATTCTATAATTTCTCTTGAACTCTTTCCAACTTCCATGTCAGTTAATCTCCCTCTGTATAGGTACCTGTGGATTCTACCCTGGCTTTCAAACACACTCAACAATAAGGTCTATTCTCCCCCGATGTGTACACACACAACTCATTAACACTAAGGGCCATTATAATGTGCGCACATCGAGGGAGAATAGGTCTCAAATGAGTGCAGGTTGGGGCACAAAATAATCCATCTGAGAAAGAAAAATAAAGTACTCTATGGTTGGAGCACACATGAAACCTCAAAATGGTACAGCTCTATCTGCACACAGCTTCCCATGAAAACCTTGCCCCATGAGAAGGAATGAAAACAAAAATCACTGGAAAAACCTGAGAATTTCTTGTTAGCTCCAACAAAATACTCAACATTGTAAAATTCTTGCTTTATGGATATTTTTAGGCTAGNGGATTGGGTAGGAATCCTCCACAGCTGCATTAAAATTTGTGTTCTCATTTTCCTTGTGGAAGCCATGAAGTGGAACATGGGAAAGGAAAAAGATTGAACTCCCTTATTCATAGCGGAACCTTTCACTTTGCCTTTTGAATAATGCCACATGGTGCCGTCATTTCAGGAAATGCCAAACTGTTTACACTGCTAAAGGAGTCAGGCATCTTGCTGACAAATTCAGGAAACACTTGAGCAGAAGAGATAAAAGCAATTGCTGCAGAACTATTGTTTTCCATTTCATTTCACACACTGAAAAGAGCTTTGGTGACCGCCCAGGAGGTGCCTTCAAACACAGATTCCAAGACACCTTCTTCCTGAGCCCAGAAAACCAAACCAGACTGATCACTCGTGCTCTGTTGTTATTCACTCTTTTTTCCTGTTAGTACGTTCATTTTCTATTTCTGTATTCCACCTTGTCATTTTCAGTCCTTTTCAGGTTCTCTTTCCAGCTGTGTATCCAATAGCTTGAAAACTTTTCTTACACTGTGCATGCTATGCTTAGTGAGTTTGCAAAAGGGACATTAACAATAGAAGCCAGCAGGACTGAGAGTCAGGATTAAGTAGCTTTAGCAGGAAGAACCTTATAATGAGGATACCCTCTGCCCTCTGTTTATTAAAGTATTGTCCCAGCTACTCTACACTTAATGCTAATACAATCTAATCCACTTAAACAGAGTTCGCAGGGAAATAAGCTTGTTGAAATAACATTACTATTCTGTTTACACTAAAGTATACACTATAATCGATATAATAGTGCTGTTCACAGAATGGGACAAACTGACCGTCAAGAGACATCCATTGCATGTCCAAAGCAGGTAAACAGGGTTTCTGTGAACGCAGTTATCTGTGATGAGATAAGAGACCCAGCGGAGAGAACAAGGAAGAGGGTGTACTTTAAGTGTGCTGCAGGTTCCTGCTGAGATCTGCCCCATCAGCCAGTTGCCCAGGTGATGGTAGACGGGAATGACTTTTCTTCTGAAATGCACCACCACTACTATGCATCTCAAAGATTGGCAGTGTTGTTGAGAGATCAAGTGGCAAAACCTCGAATTATGTGGGGCTTAAAAAGGGTTTTCAACCAAAGTACATTATTCCTCAAGTCAGTAATGAGTCCTGTCTCAGTGGATCATAGCTACACAGTATATAGATGGGCAAAGTACTTGTCCTTGAAGGCCAGGGAGTCCGGTTCAATTTATCATGGTTAAACATTTTATAAATGACAAAGTGAGCAATCTTAATTAGATGCCATGAAACCTAAGAAAATATTAAAATTAATTACTTAAAAGAAGCCATTCAAGCAGCAGTCTTAAGACAACCAATTAATAACTACTAAGAATCTTAAATCCAAATTAAATCCTACTCTTTCTCTCTGTTTGCCCAGGTTAACTTGTGTCTTCTTTCCAGGAATACCTACTCTAAATAGTAGCATTTTCCTATTCCATTAAAATTATCACAAGAAAAATTTAAGTCTAATTCTTTGGCAGTGCTTTGCAAATAGCTCACCAATGATGTTGCAGAAACCATGCTGAACTGGAAGGTTGCTACTCCATGAGGCTATGTTATGGCTTATTTTTTTCTGATGTGTTTTTCCTTCCTCCTCCTCCTCCACTGTCTGGTTGCTGCTGCAGTTTTCTTGTATAGATTAGATGAACAGAGTAAGCACTGATGAGCGCTGTAAAGTTGAGGAACGGGCACAGTGTGCGCTGCTGGTTTCTCAAGGAGATTTATGATTCTTCACTGAAGGAGGAAGGCGTACCTATTTCAAGGCTTAGCTAGATTCAAAAATTAGCTGTTATCCATTCAATGGCTTAATGCCTTCATGGGCAGGTCTTTAGTAACAGCTTTAGCTCATGAATATGCAATCTACTTAAACACTGGTAGCATAAAGGCTTGCATTTACTTGCAAAATATTTGCAAATATGCTTCTCAAAAAAAGCTTGTGGCATCTTTAATAAGGTTTTCACAACTGAGAGAAAGCATGAGTTAGACATAACCCAAAAACATTTCCCAACTATGCATTAGGGCTGTTGATTAATCGTAGTTGATTAATTGTAGTTAACTCACACAATTAACTCAAAAAAATAATCGTGATTAATCGCTGTTTTAATTGCACTGTTAAACAATAGAATTTATTAAATATTCGTGGATGTTTTTCTACATTTTCAAATATATTGATTTCAGTTATAACACAGAATACAAAGTGTACACGGCTCACTTTTTTATTACAAGTATTTGCACTGTAAAAATTATAAACAAAAGAAATAGTATTTTTCAGTTCACCTCATACAAGTACTGTAGTGCAATCTCTTTATCATGAAAGTGCAACTTACAAATATAGATTTTTTTTTATACATAACTGCACTCAAAAACAAAACAATGTAAACTTTTAGAGCCTACAAGTCCACTCAGTCCTACTTCTTGTTAGCCCAATGCTAAGACAAACAAGGTTGATTACATTTATGGGTGATAATGCTGCCCTCTTCTATTTACGTCACCTCAATGTGAGAACGGGTGTTCGCATGGCACTTCTGTAACTGGCTTTACAAGGTATTTACATGCCAGATATCTAAACATTGTATGCCCCTTCATGCTTTGGCTGCCATTCCAGAGAACATGCTTCCATGCTGATGACGCTCGTTAAAAAAAATAATGGTGTGAAATTATATTTGTGACTGAACTCCTTGGGGGAGAATTAATGGCCTCTGCTCTGCTATAACGCAGTCTGACATATATTTCATGTTATAGCAGTCTTGGATGATGACCCAGCACATGTCATTTTAAAGAACACTCCACTGCAGATTTAACAAAATGCAAAGAAGAGTACCAAATTGAGATTCTAAAGATGGATTGGCACTCGACCCAAGGTTAAGAATCTGAAGTGCCTCCAAAATCTGAGAAGGATGAGGTTAATGGAACATGCTTTCAGAAGTTCTTAAGAGACGCATATACTCCAATGCAGAACCTAAACCACCAAAAAAGAAAATTAATCTCTGCTGGTGGCATCTGACTCAGATGATGAAAATGAACATGCTTTGGATCACACTGAGCGGAACCCATATCAGCATGGACAATGTCCTCTGGAATGGTGGCTGAAGCATTAGGGCATATGAATGCTTTAGCGCATCTGTCATGTAAATATTGCTGATGCCAGTTATGACAGTGCCATGCATAATCCTGTTCTCACTTTCAGTACATTGTAAACCAGAATGGCAGCATTATCTCCTGCAAATGTAAACAAACTTGTTTGTCTGAGCGGACTGGCTGAACAAAGAGTAGGACTAAGTGGACTTGTAGGCACTAAAGTTTTTAAATTTTAATGTGGGTTTTTTGTCAGTAATTCTATATTTGTGAATTCACACTTTCATGATAAAGAAATTGAACTATAGTACTGTGTAATGAGGGAATTGAAAAATATTATTTCATGTTTTGTCACAGTGCAAATATTTGTAATAAAAATATACAGTGAGCAGTGTCATTTGGTATTCTGTGTTGTAATTAAAATCAATATATTTGAAAATGAAGAAAACATCCAAAAATTTTTTCAAATGGTATTCCATCATTGTTTAACAGAGTGATTAATTGTATGATAATCACGATCAATTTTTTAATTGCTGGCAATTAATCGTGATAATATTTTTAATCGCTGGACAGCCTATTATAACATTTTTCCTTAAAATTAAATTATGACTTTTAAGCTCAGTGTTTTTATAATTGCCGTGTGTGTGTGTGTGTGTGCGTGCATGCGTCTGATTGAAATCAAGCTCTCTCTTTCTTTCAAGGGGGTGAAGAAGCCCCAATTAAACTACTTATGTTTAGAGCTCTGATAACATCTCTGATGGACCACTCCTCTTTGAAGTATCCTGACTAATGAGCTTTCTTCCATTCTTTTGAAGTTAGGAGTTTTTCTAAAACAGATCTTACAAAGTTTGTTTTTCAGCAAAGATCATATCGATACGAGCTGGTATCTTATACAAGAAGATGTGTCCTGTTCTTTGATAAGACAAATCTTGTGGCTTATTTGCCTTTTGCCCAAATTTTTGGATTTACAACCTGCTATTTGCATTACATTCACAACTTGCAATTAAAGACTTCCATAAAATATTCTATTAATAGCACAATTATAACACTTATATCCATCTTTGAAAACGTAATATAAAAAGAAAATAGTATAAAATGTTAAATAGAAATTATAAAGGCAGTTGGAGCCTGTGTAATCAGTGGGTGTTATCTCCATTACCTCTTGAGGCTTCTCATGCTAACAGAAAATGGAATTCCTCCTAGAAATTACCTTAGCCACCTTAAATCTTTCATATAATTAAATAAACAATTAGAGCACAGGTATGTATATTATAGTCACCAAGCATAATGTATATGAAAATAATTGTAAATATTTCTTAAAATACACCAACATGCAGAAAAAGTTTTTACAAACCTAACATTGATAAATTATTTCAATTTTCATAATCAATGTTTTGCATGCACGTTGAGGTTTATCCCCCACAATTAAAATTAGTTGGGTCCCACTGTGAATCATTGGTACTTCCTGTAGGCCAGATGGATGGACACATGGAAGTTGAGGTTGAGATCCATGTACCAGTCCTAAGCCTCCAGAGACGGAATAATGGAGGGCAAATGTGGCCATCCTGCATCTGAGGCAATGTATGTATATGCCTATCACAGGCCGCCATGGCCACTATGTTCTCATGACTTTCTACCCTTCCTTGAAGATGCATTTCATTTCCTCTCTGCCATCCAGCAGGATTTCTTTTTTAAAGGAAGAGGATGACTCCCTATCACACTAGGTAATTGTATTTGATGAACAGTGCTTGATAGTTCAACACCCAGAGTGGCAATGAGGCTGATGAATATGCCTTTTGCCCAACAAGTCTAACTTCTGAGGTCCTTGTCCTTAGGAGTGCCTTCATTAGACTTCAATTTCTCATGTTGTAAGAAGCAATGAGTTAGACCAAGGACAACACAGAAACACAAGAGAGAAGCAGGAAACCTATTAAAATTACATGGCAAGAAGTTAAAACTGCAGCAAGTGACTGTCAAAGATGGAAGGTAGTGCTGAAGGCCTTATGTTCCACATGGAATATAGAGGCATAAGCGCAAGCGAGCAGAAATGAGCAAGGACCCTGGGTTCATCTGGAAGTAAAAGCGCTCAAAACTTTTTGTTGGCACTTGATACCATATCTCCACACACGTGGAGATGGGAGGAAGAGAGGATGGGGTCTGTTACAGCCCATTGGCTGGCTTTAGGATCCCTTCATTAATAGGGAGGGGGAGAGGGATAATAGCTCAGTGGTTTGAGCATTGGCCTGCTAAACCCAGCATTGTGAGTTCAGTCTTTGAGAGGGCCACTTAGGTATCTGGGGCAAAAATCAGTACTTGGTCCTCCTAGTGAAGGCAGGGGGTTGGACTCGATGACCTTTCAGGGTCCCTTCCAGTTCTATGACATAAGTATATCTCCATATAGTCTGACTTGCGTCATCACACTCAGAGCATCAAAGATCTTATGAGACTTTACTTGTACAAACATAGTCTCAGTTGATCAGGGTGTTCATAATTGGGGCAGGAAGTCCTGGAAGGATTTAAAGTCATCTGTTGCTGGGATGGGTGCTGCTGTTACTGCCTTGTCCAGCAATGGGTAGTATTTATTGGCAGGATAGGGGGACATCAGCAAACCCTGGTATCATCTCCTGTTCCTATGGGCCCACATCCAGTTCTGCTGTGGGTGGCCTAGACAGAAATGCCACCATGAAGTGCAATATCCTCCTTTTTTAAAATGCATTTGAGGGTGACCTGCTCCTTAACATATGGGAGGATGGCCACACTGGCCTAACTGAGAACATAAGTGGCATTTTGTACAGGTATTGGCCAGGTTGGGGCTGACTGCCCAAGTGCCACTCACACCTGTGCTCTGAACAGAGGGGATCCTTGATATCCTCTTTGGCGTCCTTCTCCGATGATGGGGGAGAGAAAGCACTGTTAGTAATAACTGTATACCTTTCTTAATGTGTTTTTGACAGGTTTCCACATGCCCTTCCTTTTTCCCCCCACTCCCTTTTTGACCAATGAGTTGGCCATAGCATTTTGGAATTCCTTCCTACTTTCCCATCCTTTCCAGCACCCATCAGAATCTTTTTTGGACATTTGCATTTTTGATGCCATCTGCCATTTAAAAAATTAGATTTTTATTTTAAAAATGTCTCTATTTACAGGAAGCATTAACATAGATTTTATGCCTGTTCCTTTTTAAAGGGGGAAATATGATTTTATGCAGTTTGTATAAATATTTAAGATTTTATTTAGAATTGTACTAAATCTTAATGACAGAGGAATAAAGGAGAAGTTTTAATATATAATCAGGTATTTCCCTCATTTTTAGAGAAAAAGAACATGAATGTTAGATTTCTTTACCCTCCCCCCCCTTTTTTACAAAATTTTAGTTTACCAAATAGCATTTTTTGTTAATAATTTTGGACTAGGAATAAAATTTCCTCTTTCCAAGTAATTCTATACAATATTTGTCTTTAAAAAGTACTAGACACATTCTAATGGAATTACATGCCAAACCTGTATTGCAATTTCCCTTATTCTACTGATTTAAAGTAATGTGTTTCTTCATAACCTTTTATATTTGCTGGAAGACAGCTCTTACTAGCTTAAATTGTATGAAAGGCCTCAATTTTAGTAACATGTTTGAAGAATAGCAATTAAAAAATATCTTAGAAAAACATACACCACCAGACATACATAGCACCAGCATCCACTCCTCCTTCCCAAAACAATTAAGCATATATTCACCCACGCAAAGTCGCTCAGTTGTGGCTGCTAACAAATCAAAACAGAATTGCAGAGAAACCCTGTTTAAACTGTCCCAAACTCCTAAGAAAAAGCCCTAGAGGAAAAAGGTATTTCCCCCTGAAATCCTCAGGGCAGCTTCAGGACCTGTGATGCTAGACAATAGACTTACATAATTTGTGTAAAATAGAGAGAAAACGTTCATCACTTTCTGAAGGACAAGTAGCAAGGGTATATATGCAAGGGAATACATTACCCTCCCGTCTGTACCACATCCACCTCCTCCTTTCCAAAACAATAAAGTATTCATTCAAGGAAAATTGTATGCTAGTCTACAGATAAATCACCTTAAGAATACAAATAAACAAGCAGGTCTAATTTAAATTATTCTGTGCAAAATTCTTTTTACTTGGCTTTGTTTAAGGTATATCTGTAACTCTTCCAGAAATTAAAGTACCCATATGGAATGAAAAGTTATTAAAATGATTTAACTTAGATTTAACAAACAAAATAAAAACAGCAATGGGGTTTTAGTGAAACCTATATTTTAGTATTTGTGAGGCAGTAGATATGAAATGTTTTCCTTAAGCGTAAATGTACTTGAACTGCTAGTCATTTTGCATTATTATCTGTTCAATGCTGTTGAGAATGAATACACTGGCAATGGAGAGAAGGAATTTCTTTCTTCATTGAACAGCGATGCCAGGGGATAGTACAGGGCCAGTAACGGCAATCCTGTTGGGTACCAGGAATGTCTCTGAGTGTGACAGAGATGCCTCTACAGCATATCTGAGGTCTCCACTTGGCTCCATCACAGTCAGCAGTATTGAGAATCATGCTAGAGGTCCTCCTTACGGATGAATCCAATACAACACGGACAGGCAGGATTTGACCTGTAGGATTCGGAACTCCACCATGAGGCATGGCAAGTTAGCACGCAATCGCTCACCGCTTCGTGGAGGCAGGGTAAGGAGGAGTGCACATGAGAAATCGATGGTCCTCCCCCCCTCCACCCCCTTAATTTTTTACAGAAAACCTCCTCTTGAAGAAAAAACATGCGAACGGTTCAGAATTCCGACTTAACCGAAATCTGTTGAAGAAGAACAGTTTAAGGATGTTAAGAGAAGATCAGGGAGATAGCGGCATCGGCTATGCGCAACGGGGCTCCGGAGGGAAGGGCAGCACGCGAGTATGTTTCTAGTAGCACCTATCTGGTCTGGACACAGTCGGCGGCGGGGCTTCTGAATTATTAATTATTTTAAATGAAGCTTCTTAAGCATGTTAAAACGCTTATTTACTTACATACACTGTTTGTTTGATATTATTATAGACTTAAGAAATGAGCTCTCCTAAAATGTTTAGAATTTATTAGACTGGCCGAAACTCATTTAATTAGATGTAGAATATGTGCGATTTGGCACACAGTCTTCTGATAAGGTTGCCAACCCCAGGAGTACGTGGGTAAACACTTACTTCCATGATATGTAAGAGGGAAGGATCACAGTGCTCACCTGTTAGAACGTCTTCACAATAGGATTGCAGCGGCACACTGCCGCGCATGGCCCAAATGACACAGTTATGTAAAGAACACACTCTCTAACAGGAAGGGTGGTTGCGCCGCCACTAAGGATATCCCTACGATACATACTTGAAGGACCTTTTCTGTCCATCTTGAGGCAGTTGTCCCATAAAGCTAGCCCAGTCAGTCCTCTGAGTGCCCATCTTTTTCTGAGAAAAAACAATAGAGCTGTAAGGTAGTACAATTGCATATAATAAACAAACACTGTGCTGCTCTAACATGTCTCTGTGAAAGTCAGAACGAGTGATATTTCCTACAGGAAACATCCGTTGGCAAAACACTACCCAATAAAAAATAAATCTGTGATTGATTAAACCAGCATGGTGTTGAATTGGCTTGAAAACATAAATATCAGTATCTCAAATATACTTCTGAATGGAAACCGAAGCCTAAATGTTTGACAGTGACCTCTTTCAATACAAAATTCTCTAATATCCCAAGTCACAGGACTCGCTAATAAAGCTGTAACACAACCAAAGCGAGAATTCAAAGGCAACAGGCAGTTACACACCCATCTTCCCCTTTGTGTTGGTATGTACAAACGATAAAACTGCGTGTTCTTTTTGGAGCGTAAGGACTCATTGGTCATCTCAGTTACCCATGATGCAGCACAAATGAATCACAAAAAACGGTTATTTAACTACAATTAAACCTTAGGCAAATCACAACCGCAAAAACCTGTCACAGAAAGATGAGAAAGTGACATGGAGTAATTTGACAATCTATATTGGTTCCATTGACACTATTTTCTATAGGAGGGATAAGACAGAAAAAACATTTTAAAATAAGTTATTGTTGTTTCGCTACCTCTCCTTTATCCAGATGTCTGCACTACATCTTCAGAGCACACAGGAATAAAACGTTCAGGGTAGCAGAATTATTTCTGCAGCCCTTTGGATTTCAAGCAAATGTAAAACAACACCAGAAGCCGAATCTCCTGTGAATTCTTTCCAACCTATATGGCAGGTGTACCCGATTTCCACTGACAGGCGCGAGGTCCGATAAATAAAAGTAAATCCACACAAGTTGAACACTATGGTAACATGGAAAGACACACACAAGCTGGCCAGCTAGAAGGAAAGATTCTAAATAAGTCTCGGCCTGATAAAAAAAAAAAAAAAAAAAGGCAATGCACATAAATTTGAAATAAGGCTATCCACCTAAATAAAAACTAAGTATAACGATAGAAAATAAAAGGCAGAAAAGTGGAGATTAAATTTAAAATGGACTACTAGCTAACACCCATTAAACAAACCTCAACGAGAAACATTCTGGCATCTTATCAGTTAAACACACATTGACGTCCAGGGAGTTCACTCAATTGAGAACACGAAAGTTGACCTATCCTTAAGGACTTTCATACAGAAAACTTAGGTCTTCAACCACAAAAATGGCCTAAATCACATGCTTAACGTAAGCCACATGCACTAAGTCATCTCTTTGAGATTGGGGCCTAAAGATTTTCCGAGTCTACAATTGACACATTAATTACCACAAGATACAGGTCTCATGCCTGGTTGCGCACATATGATCTTAACTCCGCAAAACTTCGTATAGGAAAATTGAATGCCCCAAATAAATCACTTCCCGCACCCTTCAGAACGTTTGTCCAGATGTGTAATGTGGTTCTCAAAAATATCAAGATGCCTTCACAGAATTTTGATTGCGTAAATACAGAAGTATAAGTCCTGTGCAGGATCATGCAAGTTAGCTGGTTGTGAGAGAAGAGAGCTTTCAAACACACAAATACGATCAATAGCAAAAAAACACAAGGACATTCTGGCCAGGCACATATATTTTATGTGAACATCCTCCTTTCAAATTTGCTTCAAATGAAAAATTCTGGTTTAAGGCAAATATTTTATACAGCTAGTCATGGTTTGGGAGTTTTATTATTTGATTTCCAAAGTCATCCCAGATCAAAGAGCTATTAGACTTTGATAGACTGTAGCCTGAATATAGGCAATACATTCCAGACCTTTAAAGTCCAACCTAGAGTTGAGTTCCTAGCTAGTCTATAATAATAAAAATTATAAAAATATATAATAAATTATATTATAATTAATAAAATAAAAATTAAGACCAGTTAAATGCTTTGTGCATCTGGATTAGCTCACTGCAGGGCTGTGAAGCAATTTAAAAAATGCTTACCTCTCTATCCATGAAAAGGTTGTAAAAAATAAAAATATTGTAATTAAACATTTTACCCTTACAATCATTTAATTCAGGCCTAATTCTGGCCTCATTCTAGTTTAGGAAGTTCTGGTTTTCGCCCACATGATACCAGTGATAGGGAAGCTTACATTCCTTGCTCTCTGTGGTTGCCAGACTCCATAGGCAGTTGTGTATGGTTGAGTAAAGGGCATTCAGGGAAATCAATCCAGCTGCTGTATTTGATGTCTCACTTCTACTGCCAAATTATGAAAGACAATTATAGAGCCTAAACATTTGCAGAGGACTGGAGCCCAGCCTGAAATCAAGGGAAAGATCGTTTTGTTTTTTTTAATCCACATTGTCCTTTTATACTGAATGTTGCTTAATGTTTCCTGCTGAGAAACTGTTTATTTCCAAAACTTTAAGTGTTTTAAGGTGGCACTGTGCTTTACAACTCCATCCTTGAGCAGCAATTTTCTTAGTCCTTGAATTTAGTCCAAGTAGAACTTTCTGTACCACCTTGAAATCAACAAATGATAAACAATTGCCAATGGGAACTCTTTCTTCCAGTTTTCCATTTAACAAAAATAAACATCTTGCTGTTGTTTTTCCCCTCTTGGCCATACCCAATTCAGCCATACCAGGATTTCTTGGGGTCTGGAAAGAAGGGTCTCTTAGTGCTCTCCACAGGTTAACATGGTTTGGGGGTGGAGGACAGGTTCCCCAGAACAGTGAAGATGACAGTAGAATTCCATTTAGAAAAATAAATCCAAAATTCCCCAAAACTAACCAGGATACCTAATGTGGGGAAACCAAACCCAATACAACAGATGCATGCTGGAAACCCTTGAATAAAGGGGTGCTATGACTACTGAAAGGATAGAATTGGTGTTTTTGCCCTCCTCTTCCTGCTTAGTTGCCATTTTTCTATTACCTACTTTACCCCCTTTTTGCATGGCTACTCTAGTGGCATTCTTTTCTGCAGTTACTTCATGCTCAGAGCATCACTATCTCCTTTTCATCTCTCCACTCACCCCAAGATGACATCACCTTCACAGCACAAACCCCCTAGGTAGGAAGCTGATTTTAAGTACTCTCTTCCCTGCCTTCCAAAACCAGCACAATCCAGGCCAGTGTTAAAAATATAAATTTCATTCCCTTCTTAGAAAGGAGCAGCACTTTACCTCTCCAGTACCTGAGGGCAAGGGAGAACAAACCCTGAAAGTGTCCCAGCGCCAATATGTCTCTTTTTCATCTTAAGATAGCTTTTTAATCCACCCGTATATGGATAGATCAACTAAAAACATAAAAACAGACATCAGTTTTATACAGGTTCTGAAAACCTGATTTTTTTGGTAATTTAACTTATTTTTAAAGTAAGTCCCATACTGACAGAAGGAACAAATGTGTGTCACCCAATCAGTTCCAGGTAGGCAAACTTCAGAAAATCATCAACCTCGTAGCATATTCTTTGGCCACTCTTCACAGTTTTGTTCACCCTCCCAAACTACGTGACTGGATGAAATTTATGTCAGCCTCAAGTGTTGTAACTGGCACCTCTGTTAGGCTTCAAGACTTCTGCATTTACTATCCTGGAATCTATAAAATTCCCTTCGTCCTGCAGGAACTCTCCAGAGTGAATTCTACTGAACAGTACTGAGTTTATGTATTAAACAAATGACAACTCCCTGCAAGTGAGTTGAAATTTTAAGGGTCCAGGATTGTATTGCCAATCACAGTAGTATTTAAACACTGCAGCATAAAAAACAGGCTAAGTAAAGATTAGATAAGAAAGACCAGGAATTGTTACCATCCTTTAGATATAGTAAAGCTTTACAGAAGCTGATAAGAACAGTTATTAGGTATCTGAAAAGGGGATGGCACAAAAAACCCCTAACACTCTACGGGGCCTTTGCCTTCACTCAGAGGTATAAAGAAAGAATCAGCAGTCTTTTGGGTTGTTTACTTTACCGCTGATCATCCTACGCCAGTGGTCTGTTTTTGCAACATTTATTTTACCAGTACAGATATTTCTAATTTTTTAGCCATATTATGTCATCTAATGACCAGAGGCTTTATGGGCTCGATCACCATCACCCTCCAGTGCATCAACATCTATTTCATACAGGCCCTCAAAAGAGCCAAAATGTTTCTTCTGGCTCTTCACTCCCACCTATCAGTTTTTCAGTTCCTCAGAACTAATACCATTGTCATTTGTGATTTATGAAAACCAAGCATTGGGCAAACACAGAGCCAGCTGATTTAGATCTTTCATTTTCATTCGTACCAGACCATTTTAATATATTTCAGGATTTAGCGAAGCAATGGCAGCAAGATAAGTCAGACTCAACTCCTTTTCTCAGGCTCTGTTACCACACAGTGTCCAAATTAGGCGCAGCATAAGTCTTTTCAATTATTGTGATCCTTCTGGGCTGACAAGACACTTCAATTCCAATGAGGTCTTTAAGATTTTGTTTCAATTATGTGCAACTTTGCCCACCTAGCAAAAAAGTAGGTACAGGAAATAGGATTTCTTTTCCAAGTTAATGAGTCACTGTATGGCAGTAGTTAATTCAGTTACCTTGCTTTGCCAAATAACTTTTTAATTATCTAATAATTTCCACTGTATTTTATCCTCTTAAGAAAAATGTGACTCCCCCACCCCCCGCCCTCAAGGAATTTTTGCAATTCTCTATTTTTAAAGAATTGTTCTCTGAAATGAATAAGGAACAAGCAGATAAACAGAAACTGTTTGTCCCGGTGCTATTATAATAAATGAGTGCACTGGAGGGGAAAAAAAGTTGCTGCAGCTCAAATATAATCCTGAGGGAATATTTCTATTTGCATTCAGACCCAGCTAAAATGGAATGTTACCATACATAAATAGGGTAATCCGATTAGTTAGTTATTTTTAAATACAATGGTTAAGGCACTAACTCGTGTAACCAAAATTTTCTATTTGGTCAAATAGCCGAAAGCGTATTCATCCCTTAACAAAGGGAAGTCAAGAGTTCTTGGCACGCATCCTGTATCCAGCATTCCCATGTAAGGGGTTAAGTCTGCAAAATCATGGTGGTTCTTAACATTTTTGATTGAACTACAGAGCAGGTGATTTCACACTAGTGGCTGCTACACGTCATGGCACCAATTTACTGCCATTAAGAGTTTATGTTTTATGTAGACTCACTATAGGGCTACACAGTTTTACTGCCTTTCCTATACATGGGCTCTGGAGCAAGTAACTGACTAGGTTAACACCATATTAGTCTACAAGTTCCACAGCCCAGAAAGATACAGGGCAGGCAGCAGTGTCACTCATTGTCAAAAGAATTTCTATTATAGTGCCATACTACCACTACATCAATTTCAGTAGACAAAGCATCAGAAGCTTGTTAAGCATGTCTGAATCTTTCTGAAAAAGCAGCTCTTTGGGATAAATTTCTCATGCTTGTTCTCTGTGCAAACCTGAGTTTCAGGAAAGTTTAATGAAATCCAATGGTGTCATTTCTGATACAAGAGCGCATACCATTGATGAACAATGCTTCCGTTTTCACTCTCTTCACCTTCTCTCAACCCTCACCCTGGATGGAAGAAAAAAGCAGGAACTGAAGAGAACTTTACAGAATCTCCAGCTCTCTGTGTGGTCATTACTGCACGGTGATATGTTTTGACACTATATTATTTCCCTTCCCAGTAAACATGCTCTGAACTATTAAATGTCAGATACAGGCAGGTGTATATCTGTGTATGCACCCAATAGACTTTTTAAAAAATTCAAGTAATATGCAATCTTACTGTAAGAATGTTATTTGAATATGCAATATGAAAAAGACATTAAATCCAAAAATTTCATTAATGTAGTAAAGTTGAAATCTTAAGCAGATTAAGTCAGGAAATCTATTTAAGGTTCCCACAGTTTTTTATAACAATGTCAGATATTGTGCATATATAGTATGGCATTAAAACTAACCCCAGATACCATAATACAACATACTTTCTGGGTCTCAGCATCCCTATCAAATGGGGATAATGATATGGACCTCCTTTGTAAATTGTTTTGAGACCTTCAAATGAAAAAATGCTGTAAGAGCTTGGTATTGTATATCTGAGACCAAAATTACAACTGCTGAATTACAAGTACTGTGAGAATAAATTTAAACTTTAAATTCTCAAATTTAACATGTATTATAAATACCAAGAGATACGGTCCAGTGACTAAAGCATGACACTAGGATCCATGAATTCAATGTTTTAATCCTGGCTCCAATACTGATTTACACAGCAAAAAGTCACAACACCTCTGTGTGTTTCAGTTTCCCCATGCTTCAAGTAAGGATATCTACTTCAGAGGTGCTGTGAAAATTAGCTGGTTAATGAAGTGATAGTATACTGTTAAGCATTGCATCGCATCACAGGCATCACCTGACGTATGCTGGGATGGGGTGGAGGAAGGTAAGGAAAAGGGAAACTCTATACTCATGTTTCAGAGTAGAGAGAGAGAGAGAGAGCGAGAGAGCGAGCGTGTGTGTGTGTTTCTTCCCTATCTCCTCACTATATGTTCCATTCAATGCATCCGATGAAGTGAGCTGTAGCCCACAAAAGCTTATGCCCAAATAAATTTGTTGGTCTCTTAAGGTGCCACAAGTACACCTGTTCTTTTTGACTATACTCATGGCACAGTGTGACCTATTAAATATGCAAGAGGAAAAAAAAAGTGCATTTGATGTTATGTAGTCAAGTGCTATGGCTTTTACAATTTGGCACATGGATCATATTGACCAAACAAGACTATTTAATAAAATAACAAGAGTTATTTTATTTGAGTAGAAATATACAATAAAAATTTTGCATTGGCTACATTTAAAATCCCATTAGTTAAAAATTAATCTACACAAAATCTACACAACATAAGATAAAATCCAGGTAACAAAACATTTACACAGTCAATATAATACTCAAAGAAATAAAAATCACATGTGTAAGGAATCCAGGCAGACACTGAAAAAGGTGGAAAAAACCTCACCCTTTCTTAAAATGTACAATAATCTAAACACAACACAGAAACACACAGAATACATCTAATAAAGTGGTACGTTGTGTAATACAAGAGTTTGGAGTTTTATTCAGAACTGTATCAGATGATCTGAATATATGGGACATCATGAGACACTGATCATATCTTCACAATTCATTCGCTGCTTAGAAATTAAAGTAACAATACATTGTTGAGGGCTGAAAAGGGGAAGTTCAGTTGGTTTGACAACCATTTTGTGTGACTAAGATCAAGTGCAACATCAGTTCTATATGAGAACTGAAACCTTCCCTATTTGAGAAACCATATCCTCCCCTGACAGCAGGATGGGTTTGATCTAACTTGTCTATATTTAAAATACTGTAGTCCATGCATAATAGCACACTCACTGAAAGTGCCACTCCAAAAGCCATTTTAAAAGTGACACTGCAGTATCAAAGTGACTGGCTAAGGACATGGTGTTGATACAGGAATCACCTCTTCAGGAGATGCTATTAACAGGAGTGCTGTCAAAGAACAATTATTCTATACGGCTAGTACAGGTTCTCTTTCAGTACTTGTGGTTGATCGGTATTTGGATTTTAAGAGACCTACAATATTAAATCCATGCCTCACAGAACAGAGATTTTTAGAAATTAAAACTACACAGAGCTACTCCTGGTGACATGTATTAAGAGCTGATTTTGGAGAGGTTTATACTAGAAACTCAAGAAGTGTTTTTCCGATACCTGCAAATCAGGTTTCTGCAACAAAGCATTTAATAGCCTGGACCAATAGGTTTTCCTTTGCTTCTCAAACATGCTAGGCAGAGACCAATTCCTGGATGCAAGATTTTTTTCTCCCCACAAAACTGAACTTCCTCTATATACATTTTATTCAGATGAATTCTTCCTTAGCTTTTAAAAAGGCACTTAGGAAAAAAGGTCAATTGAACAACAAACAACAACAGTTCAGTAGAGTGTGAATTTTTAGAAAATCCTAAACTTATTATCTGTATCAACACAGAAAGGCATAGGAGAGTTCCAGATTGTCAAATGCTTGGTCATAGAAATGCAGTTTACAGGTAGTCTTTCTGCTCCTACTCATATGACAATCTGGACCAGTGGGGTCCAACTAGTTCCTAAATCAGGAGGCTAGGGTCTTTACAAAGAGAGTGCTCAGCACCCACGTGCCACAGGCGACGTCCTTCTGTCTGCTATGAGAGAAAGAAGATTTAAGTTGAAGCCTGTTGCAGTATGTCAAGAAGGACAGCAAGATGGAGCATCACAATTGCAACACCATGAATGAAGACAACATTTGAGACTTCAGTGATATTTTTTGCTTGTCTGCAAAGTGCAGCAGGGCAGGGAAAGAAGTCTGGGAGGCCAGCAATTGGTCACTCTGCCTTACAGATCCCAACAGCAGCTGGTAACCTGCTGGTCCAAAGTTTTGAACAAGTAGGAAATGATTAGTGCCTCTGGTACTTGTTGAAGGACATGCAGGCTGTCAGATGTGTGAATAAAACCCAGAAGTCCTTCCGGACAATGAATGACCCTTCCTGTCACTAACACCTTCAGCAAGTCTTAACTTCATGCCTCAGTTTCCACATCTATAAAATGGGGACAATACTTCGTTACCTCACAGTTGTATAATAAGGATCAATTCCTGGTATTAAAGTTTTCCAAGGTCCCTTTTAAACACTTCTAGAGATCCAATCAACCACATACTTCCAAATGTGTATTCCAAAGCCACTGAGCACACTAATAAAATTTATCTCAAGAAGGTTAGGCTCACACAGTACAAAAGCTACACAAAAAACTCTTATAAAAAAGGGTTCAGAATACTGAGGAATTGTGGCTATTCAAGAAGTAGAGGTGGCAACAATTCACTATTAAATCTGGCCTGCCTCAAAATAATTCAGCAACTGATTTTTAACTGTTTTGTGGCTAATACTGTTGCACTGTCCAGTAGAGGCCATTATGGATGGGGAGAAAGTATTACCAAAAAAAAGATTACAAGGGAGAGCAAGGGTTTAGGTTGCCCCAGCCATACCAGCTGTCACACCTTTAACCATTCTGGGTAACACTAAGTTCTTGAAAGCTAGATTCAGGAGACAGAAAATTTAATAGGGTAGGCCAGCCTTAACGGAAAACTAAAATAGACATTATCTATCTAAACTGAAACAAACACAACAATGGAATGAAATACAGATTGCTAGTGTAGAAAGAACTACAGGGCAGACTTCTTAGCTGATTATTTAAAAAATATGAAATGAATATGTTGTTTATTTACAAATATCCTGTCTTATTTTGGTATATTAACAAGACCGCTAGAGAATACCTTTGTAATGACCACCTGTGAAGTATTAAATTGTCCCAACTTTTTGTTCTAGTCAACAACCTAAATATTATGGATGCAGGCCATAATAAATGCAAATTTTGTTTAAATAATGTTAAGGTTATCACAAATTTTCAAAGCCAGGAAATGCACTGTTAGGTCCAGGATTCTGCCTTGAACTCAAAACTGCTGTGAGGATTAAAGAGAATTTTAAAAAAGTATGAGTCAAGGACAGAGTATTAACCTTCATTTTGACTATCCTGGCTTCTTGTCAGTATTTCAAAACTTAGTCTGTTTACTTTCTTAGTTTAAAACAAAAAAATCCACAAAATAAATTAATGAAAGATAAAACGCTATTTAACAGATGAGAAGAGCTTGAGTTAGTCTTTCAGGGAAAACTTGCTATTATATACAAAAAACCATGCATACAGCTTGTGCGTTCCATCCGGATTAAAATAGATTTGTTAATGTTCTCAGAAGGCATATTATTTAACTGATAGGTCATCAACCTATTGTGTGTTTTTAAGGCACTTCATATACATGTGTAAAAGCAGTTAGACTATAGTAAGTAGAAAATAACAGGTCTAAACTAAAAATCATCCATTCATTTGGACTTGTACAATTTAAAAACACAACTAAATAAATTTTAAGTACTATTTCTGACATCTGCATTCCATGGCAAGTTTCAACTTATAGTATCTTTTTTTGGGTAGATAGACCCCAGACTCAAAAGGAAAATGAGTTGGCTTTGTTTGAAATTGTAACTTATCTACAATTTATACTTTCACTAAAATTTGCTGCAGCATCTGAGAACATCCTACCAATAAACCACATTCAAGAATTAATTCTCCTTTCATGCACACTTACCATTAGGACAAGAGAGAAATAAGTGCATCCAGAAATTTGCTCCGATCTTCCATTTTCAGTTCAATTACTAAAATAATGAAAGATTTATTAGTACAGGAGACAACTGCGGATATATCAAGTCTCAGACTCTGGGATTATATACTAGTATTTTTTATCAAATTATTTATCTTGTTTTTTTGAAGCCTGGGTAATACAGTAGATCTGAGCAAATTCAGAATTCCAGATTCTCACCCTTTAAATATGGTCTCCATTTTTAATTCTGTGGGCTTGATAGATGCTAGGTTTACATCAGACATTGCAGAGCAAATACCCACATCATAATTTTCAAAGTTTAAATTTTGCCTTCTTTGCAAAAACACATACAAACCTTCCCAGAATACTACTCCTTTTTGTGTTAGCTAAAAACAAGGAGGTGAGAAATCTCTCTTTTTGTGCTGATGTCTCTTTCACATACCAAACGTATTTCAAAACAAATGTTAATGCAGATAAGCCTACATCATAAACTAACAACTATAACTGTTTATGGTTACATTTGAGAGCTCCAAGTCAATTCAGGTAAAAATTGTCATTCCAGGCAAAATATATTTCAACTTTTCTCAATAATAATTAAGAGGTTTGCACACTTACAGCTAGCAGTCTTTATACTTTCAGTACACCAAAATGCCAATTTAAGTACTAAAATCTGGATTGTGTTATATTGCAGCCTGCTTGTGAAGCACACCACATCTCATCATCTACGTATATATTAAAATTACAAGAACTGCCACTTTGTAAAATGACTGAGATCTTTTAGGGAGTCTGTCTGAAACAGTAGAAACACTGACCCCTAAAGGATTTGCCTGTCAAATGCAATTATGTGGAAGTGAAAAGATAAAAAGTTACTTACTAGACATGTCGAAGTGGTTATGTAAAGTCCTAGAATTTGTGCTTTCTGCAGCTTTTTCAAATGCTCTCCCAAAAAAGCTTTAAAAAAAACCCAAACCCACACATTAGGAATATCACCTCATTAATTAGCAGCAAGTTTATTCATTTTTCTAACACTCGAAATGTTACAGAGAAGACAAAATATCCTTCCCTTTCCACCCTATCCTTCCTGGACAACGCACATTATATCCTACACGCATGCAGTCACAACAGTCCAGAGTGCATGGGCTCCAGTTAGTCACTGTGGCCAAACATCCGCTTTGTCTCCCAGGAAGCAGATTAAAATTTTAAATTAGGGGAAAACCTCAAAAGTAGTCAAGATTAAAACTCCTGCCATATGAATATAACTACTCCTCCCATGCAAACCCTGAGCTTTAGCAGGATTTAATCCTATTGACTGTGACAGTAATTTTTAAAAAGGATCCGCAAAAGGCCCAGTGATTGAGCAACTTGAATATAATTTGCAAGCACACTGAAAAATGTCAGGACCTACACAAAAAGTATAGCCACAAAAAACGTCCACTACTTTTATTTTTTAGCAGTGTGACAAATAATAAGAACATAAGAACGGCCATACTGGGTCAGATAAAAGGTCCAACTAGTCGAGTTATCCTGTCTTCCAACAGTGGCCAGGGCCAGGTGCCCCAGAGGGAATGAACAGAACAGGTAATCATCAAGTGATCTATCCCCTGTTGCCCATTCTCAGCTTCCGGCAAACAGAGGCTAGGAATACCATCCCTGTCCATCCTGGCTAATAGACATTGATGGACCTGTCCTCCATGAATTTATCTAATTCTTTTTAAAAACCTATTATAGTCTTGGCCTGCACAATACCTTCTGGCAAAGGTCCACAGGTTGACTGTGTGTTGTGTGAAGAAGTACTTCCTTTTTTGTTTGTTTTAAACCTGCAGTCTATTAATTTCATTTGGCAACCCCTAGTTCTTGTGTTATGAGAAGGAGTAAACACCACTTGACTGTCTCCAAACCAGTCATGATTTTATAGATCTCTCACATCCCCCCTTAGTCGTCTCTTTTCCAAGCTGAAAAGTCCCAGTCTTATTAATCTCTCCATATATGGAAGCTGCTCCATACCAGTAACCATTTTTGTTGCCCTTTTCTGTACCTTTTCCAATTTCACTATAATCTTTTTTGAGATGAGGCGACCACATCTGCACGCAGTATTCAAGATGTGGGTGTACCATGGATTTATATAGAGGCAATATGATATTTCCTGTCTTATCTATCCTTTTAATGATATTCCCAACATTCTGTTGACTTTTTTGACTGCCACTGCATATTGATTGGATGTTTTCAGAGAACTATCCACAATGACTCCAAGATTTCTTTCTTGAGTGGTAACAGCTAATTTAGACCTCATCACTTTATATGGATAGTTGGGATTATTATATTTAAACATTACTGAAAGGATATATTTATTGTTCAAAAGATAAATGAACAAACCAATCAGGAAAAAAAAGAAGAGGAGGAATTGGGGAAATGTGTGCCTATATTTGATATCCATAGCAAGAGACGAGGTGAGTGAGATAATATCTTCTTTTGGATTAACATCTGATGGTGACAGACATGTTTTTGAGCTACATAGAGCTCTTCCTCAGGTCTGTGAAAGGTACTTCACTGTTACAGCTAAATTCCCATAGCAAAATACTTAAAATGTGTACAATTGATCATTAAAACTAACATTGGGATCAAAACATTTGATGTTAAAAATATCTTAGATAGGTTTATATCAGGAAAGAGGCTAAGCTTTTTGATGTCATTTAGAATGGATACTAAACAAAAAACACTCACTTCTTTTTGTCGGAGCTTTCTGTCTCTGGAGGAATTCCCACCATGATCACTGTACCCTGTTCAACATCCATCGGCGCTGCTACTATTAGTGGCAGCAGCTTACAGCGCTTGTTTTTTGTCTGGAAGACAGAGAGTCCCTCGGTTAGACAACGAGCTCAAAGATGATACAATCAACCTTCAGTCCTCCATGCAAAGTAAAATGTGTGCTCTGCATAAGTGAAAAATTTTGCACAAAGTTAATTTTCTATAAAATAATAGAAGACACTAAGCTTGAAAAGTAAGTTTGACTCCACCAAACACATTCCCTTCCTCATTAGTGTGGTATTACTTCACCCTTCCACAGGTCTGCAGTAGTAGAGAGCTCCTGAGAAAGTTATCTGATCTGTATTTATCAAAGATAAAACTGCCACTTTTATCATGTTAGCACTTAGATAACCTTACCCTCTTTAATTAAGCTCTTCAAAGTCAGGGAGTGATTTAAGGATTTTGGCTATTTTGTAGGAATATCTATTGCACTAAATCAACTGTTTGGTATGGCATAAATCCCTATACATAATTCTTTGGCAGTTAACTTTGAGATTGCCATCCTGTTGCACTGATAACTCTGTCTGATAACTCTGGGCATAACAGTCACCTTGGTTGAGAGCTAGGGATCTAAAGAAATTAGGAAGACAACCCCTTAGGAAAAAAGCTTTGATTAAAGCTCCAATCCTGCAACTAGCTCCATAGAGGAGTAGGCCCATGTGGAACTCATTGGAGGGTAGGGATCTTAGTCTAATTTTCAGAAGAGAAGTAAGATATGAACATAGTGAAGATTGCTCACAATAATGTTATTTGTACAGTAGGAGAATGTTCACTAACTGGGTGATATGTTAATCTAATACTAAGCCCTGTGTTTTATCTGAATTGAGTACTACTTTTATGTAGTTTAAAAGATAACCATTTTAGTAAATACTGCTTAAAATTCAATTTGGTTTGTTGTGAAAAGAAGTTTACTATTTTAAATATATGTTTCCAAAAATAAATTAAAATGTTTCACGTGTTTAGATAACTTAATCAATCCTGCATTTTCAGTGTTTTCAGTGTTACAAACTTAAGCTAATTTCTCTGCCACAGTAAGTTTGTTAAAAAAGGTATAACAATTGTAAATGTAATTACTATGATCTCCCTCTATTGTTGGATGTCAGCATCTCAGATGAAAACTCTCACTAGTGTTAAACAGGTCTGCAAACTGGAATCTTCCACATTGCATCATCTGTACATTGGTGCATTCAGTTAGCTGAAAAAGTAACTTGTATATTTTAATACTTTATCTGGTGATCTATTTCTTAAATAATCCACAGAATAATTATAACTATGAATTCAGAGCAAGAGTTAGCCAGCTGTAAGCCTTTGATTTACTTACAGAGCAAACAAAAGACTTGAGTAAATATTTACTGAGTAGGCACAGAGACACTGGTTTGGAGAACAGTTTCACATCTGGAGTGCCCTGGGAAAAGAAAAGTTAACTCAATCATATCTAAACAAGAGATAGTAACATTCTCAGCTCATCTTTAGGATGAATGGCAGTTTAAAAATAAAAAACAAAACTAAAACTCATGACACTCTAGAACAGGGATCAGTAACCTTTCAGAAGTGGTGTGCAGAGTCTTCATTTATTCACTCTGATTTCAGGTTTCGTGTGCCGGTAATACATTTTAATGTTTTTAGAAGGTCTCTTTCTATAAGTCTATAATATATAACTAAACTATTGTTGTATGTAAAGTAAATAAGGCTTTTAAAATGTTTAAGAAGCTTCATTTAAAATTAAATTAAAATACAGAGCCCCCCCGCCTGATGGCCAGGACCTGGGCAGTGAGTGCCACTGAAAAATCAGCTCGTGTGCCGCCTTTGGCACACGTGCCATAGGTTGCCTACCCCTGCTCTAGAAACATTAACAAAAAAAAGTGTTTCTACTTTAAAAGCACTTTTCATTTGCATATAAAATAACCCTAAGGAACCTTGCCTTAATTTTTACAAGGCAAAACTCCAGAGGGATTGATTGCCTTGCTGACTTGAATATCAAGATAGTACCATGACAAGACTGATTCTTAAAATGGGGAAAAGTCAGGGGAGAAGGAGTGTCAATATAGGCTGATTCGAAATCAGTGCAATGTAGAAAGCTAAGCTCTTCCAAGCTTTCTGATCAAGCTTTCATATCTACTTGACATACCAATGGTGACAGTTACAGTACAAGAAGTCAAATGAGGAGGAACAAGTACATAATTCTGACCTCCATTAGATAGCAATAAAGAAAAGGCCCCTGAGAGATTACAAGATTGGTGCAAATACAGCTGGCTACAGTCTGCTGAGTGGCACGAAGTTGTTTTTTGGCTAGTTCCAGCCCTTGATGCAGTTTGTCCAGGTTACTCCTATAATGGTACATAGAGAAGAGAAATATTTTCAAATAAAAAGAAAATTCTTGTTAAATGGAGTTATTTCTAAATACTAATCATAAAGATATTTGCTTTGAATCTTCTGAGAGAAGTATTTTCATCAACTTAACATGGTTTTCATAACTAATGATTAAGAAAAATTGTGAGAGGGGAGAAAACATATGCACAATACCTGGAAAGACTATCCAAAGCCTTGATAAAATTATCAGTTCCAGGGTCATCTTTCTCTATATTCTCCATTAGAGAAGCTGTTGCATAGACAATGTCACTTGCTAAGAACTTGTTCTTAAAACCAAAGTGAATGCTGAAGGTCTGTACTCTTAAGTTTTTCATTCTGTAAAAGCGGACCAAATCAATGGAAAGAAGTTATGACAAACTTCTTATAATCTATATGATACTATTAAAATGTATTGCTATCCATTAAGAAGTTTGAAATTAGAAGCACAAGGGTAAATCTCACATTAACTTTTCTGACTAGTCTTATTCCTATCTAGCATTATTGTTATGCCTTTTTAAACAAGTTGTGGCATCCTCTTTAAACTGCTAGTAAACTACTAAACTGCATGTTAATAGTTAGAGCACAGCACTAGGAGTCAGAAGTTCTGGGTTTATACCTGATGTGATACCATCAGGAAGTCTCTCAAAGCCTGATTCTGAGAGATGCTAAGCTTCTATAATTGGTCAAATGAAGTAAGGGGCCTAAGCATCTTGTAAAGTCAGATCCTCAGCATCAGGTTACAAGTCTGTACAATCAGTATGAATGATTATATATATATGGCTGTTGTGAAGCTTTGTAATATTTCTAATACACAATAGTAGTTAACAGAAATTTAATAAATAGAATAGGATTTTACCCAAATTTGCTAGCAGATTCTTCAATCATTTCCTGTAGGTTATCCTTTAAGGAAATGTCCATGGAATTAAACTTTTGTTTCACCTGCTTCAAAGGCAAACTACAAAATGAGAAAGTCATTTTTTAAACATGCAGTTAAACATGTCTTCACCTAATGGAAAGGAGATTGCCCTATAAGCATTCAACAGCTCTTCATATTCATCTACCCGAAACACTGATGAGTGGATGTGCAAGAGTCACTTCATATATCTACTGTCCAATAAAAGCACATATCTTAAAACTAGTGAATACAGTAGTGTCAGCAGAGCAGAAGTAATGCAGTGGAAGGGCAATCCACCCTGTGCCCATAACAACATTTCCATATTTAACATAACCGCCCACCTCAAAATTCTAATCTTTACTGTTATGTCCTGAATATTTTTCATATGCTTCCTTATTGAAAAGTACAATGTAGTGTTCCCTTTTCCCAACGAATCTTTATAACTCACCCCATGTCAGCAAAAAACTCCTGAAGCCTCTTCTGCCCTTGTACAGACCAAAGTTTGAGACTGGCAGAAGTATAACAAGTATTACAGAGGCTTTCAAATAGGGACCAATGTTGATAAAGAGCCAGGCGCAAACTGAGGACATTAACAGGAATTAGGGAAAAATAGTGATTTAGAGCATATATATTTATATATTTACAAACTAGTAATGAACTTAACAATTGTTTATTATTCCCTCCCCACACATACTATTTAAATCTACATTAACTACACCTCACTGGAATAAAAATTTCCAGATGTGCATAAGATTATCACAGTGAGGACTAACCAGTGTAGTTGTCATTTCCCTCCCCGCCTCTATTTTTCCAGGTGGACTAACTGGTGTAGCTGTCATTTCCCTCCCCACCTCTGTTTTTCCAGGGTTTGCATTTGTAGTCCAGTTCCACAGTTCTGGAAGGTTAGATTGTGTTGCTGGAGTTATGCTCAAATATTGGAACAGGGATTCACCTGCAATAAAAGTCATTCAAGTATCTGTTTCTTCCAATTCAATTTCTACCTCATAGGGAGCCTTAATAAGATTCCTCTTCCTAGATTAAGCCTTCAGTCTGTCAAATCAGGCCAGTTTTTTTTAACCCTTAATATTTATAGATCAGACATAAGGATACTCATACTCAAATGCTATTCTCATGCAATCAATAGAAAGGGAGTTCTCTTCATCTTCATTGCGGTGGTTATGCCGGGACACATGACGTTGTAAAGTTCCAATATCAGTCACATACTTCATTCTTTAAAGGAAAAAAAATAGTAATTTTTCTTTCCCTTGGTACTTGTAGCCTCGTTGACTATAAAATTCTTTCCTATTACTTAAACCTTGGCTAGCCAGCTTCACAAAAATGAAATCTTATTATGAAAAGATAAAAGATATGTTTTTTAAAAAAATTGGCACCACTTAGTGATCAGCTCCACCCCTCAAAAAAAACTTGGTAGTATACAAAGTAAATTAAAACAAATATACACCTCTACCCCGATATAACGTTGTCCTTGGGAGCCAAAAAAAAATCTTACTGCGTTATATCAAACTTGCTTTGATCCACCAGAGCACGCAGCACCACCCCCCGGAGCGCTGCTTTACCACATTATATCCGAATTCGTGTTATATCGGGTTGCGTTATATCAGGGTAGAAGTGTATTTATTCCAATATAACACATACAAAAGTGGATGTAGTTATTAAAATTACTCTCAACCTCACAAAAGAGATATGAATGCAGGTAGGTGTAGGGAGAGCAGAATACACAAACTGAAATCTATCATACATATCAAAATTTTGTACAATGCAAGATACAGAAACTCAGTGGCTATCGGGAGATAGATCTATATCTGAAAAATAGGAAAAACAATGAGTTAGAGAGAAATGGTTCAAGCTTTTAAAAAGTGAAACAAGCAAGAGAACTTTCAAAACTATAGACTATACTGGGATTTTTCCTTTAATGAAGCTACTGTAAAAACAGACATCTTTAAATTAGCCACAGTTAAGCCCTGCTTTTCTATGGAATATTAGCAGTGATCATTTTATAAAATGAATAATCTGGAAGAAAATAAAGTTGATTAGAAATGCTTTCTATTGTTGGAATGCTTTTTTCAATTAAAAATACAATTTGTTTGAATAATACGTACACCACATTCACTCACTAATACAACAGCCTGACTCGTGTTGCTGAGTACATTAACATGCAGATTCCCTGATGCATATTAGCTATTAAATAAAAATGGACGAACAGCTTGCTTACTGTGTGATTTTATCTTGAACCCACTGGTCCGTAAGCCCAACAATAGCCCACCTAAAAAAAATGGGGGGAGGGGAAAAAAGTCAGGTAGGAAAAAACTATAAATACATCAAAGAACAGACATCTACGACATTTAGAAGAGGACTGTGTGCAGCAGGTATACAAACACTTCTGAACTAAATTAATCACAGAACATGTTCACATGTGTGGTAATAGTCTCCTGTCCCAAACCTGGACTTTAGCGTCCAAAATCTGGGGCTTACCTGAAACTCCCCCAAGCTCACTACCAGCTTGGATATTCTCGCTGCCACCAGATCAGGAATTATAGGGCCTGACCCCCCTTTTCTCTCTCTGGTGTCCCCAACCCTTCCTTTGGGGGACCCCCAAGACCCAGACCCCTGGGTCTCTCTCTCTCTCTCCTCTCCCAGCTTCCCCCCCTTTCCTGGGTTAGCCGGTGCAATGCTATACTTCACTCCTTGAATACAACCGGAGAGGCAATCTAGCTTCCCCGAGGCTAGGCATTCACCTAGTCAGCTCACACAAGAGATTCCCCCTCCCTTTGTCCTGCAGCCTTTCCCGCCCTGGGACAATAGGAAGGTGAGACACAGAGTTTGGGCTTTTCCCTCCCCCCTCTGCCTCACTAGGAAAAGAAACTTCCACAAGGTTTAACAAGAAAACTTTATAGAAAAAAAAGAAAGAAAATATAAAACAACAATCTTGCATTAAGAAACTCAATACAGGCTCTTGCTTATAAGAAAATATAAATAAACAGTCTGATTTAAAAGATAGCCCGATTAAACCAGTCCAACAAATCAACATACATGTAAATACAACACAAAGCTCATCATAGCCGAATTACTTTGCTTTCCCTTGTACTCACAGATGTTTAGGAGAAACTTTGAGATAAGATGGAGTTAGAAGAAAGCTTGTCCCTCACAGCCGAGGAAGCAACAAAGACACAGCAATCCACATCTGTACATACAACACAAAGCTCTTCATAGCCGAATTACTTTGCTTTCCTTTGTACTCACAGACTTTTAGTAGAATATTTGAGATAAGAGGGAGTTAGAAGGAAACTTGTTTACCCATAGCCGAGAAAACAACAAAGACCCCGAGTATACAAATTCCCGCCCCTGACTTTAAACAATCCAGTTCTCTGATTGGTCCTCTGGTCAGGTGTTTGGTTACCCTTTCCAGGTAAAAGAAACTTAACCCTTACCTTACCTATCTACTTATGACAACATGGGAACATAGCTGTATTTTTACTTGACAAGATACTTCACATACATAGCCACAGAAATAATTTCAGTGGTCCCACATAGTAAATTTTTGAAATACAACAGCTCGGTTTGTAGTGGAAGTACCTTTCCCCAAGCCTAAGACATAATTTTTCTCCAACATAAAATTAAAAAGTCATGCACACACATTGGATACAAATACTATTGAGGATTTTTGTAGATTTTACTATGGAATTAGCTGGTACTATTACTATAAATAATGAACGTTGACACCACAACTGGACTACATACCACAACATGTCATTCAAGTCTTTAGACATTATCCATGCCAAGTCAAACATCACCATGGCAGACTACAAGAGAACAGAGGGCTGATGAATTGCCATATCAAACTTCACAATTAGGAGAAAAAAAATAGCAGAACACTTTTGAAAAATCTCTCATGCACCAGCTTAGTAGCAGATCTTCTGCAGGACAGACAAGTTTTAATCTGAATTCTAGTCTCTTACTCCCTAAACCGGGAAGAAGAGCAAAAGTGCCTTTTATGACTCAATCATCCTTCTCTATTTACATATAAATTGCATTTAACAACAAGATTTAAAATAATTTGATAGATAATATGCTAGTTCTGAGAAACAGCTCAGTAATCTAAACTTTGGGTTTGAAATACCTACTTTCCTTGAAAATAGAGGAATAAAACCAAGCAAGGTCATATCAACCCTTATTTCTCTTTCTAAAAAATAAACTGAGGCCATGCATGTGTGAGTAGATCTGAAGGTGGCCCCGTATGTTTTTGTTTTTTTTAATAAACATTAAAGATCCCGTACAACAGAAAGCTTATTATTAGGGATTTATTTGACCTGTTGTCAGCCAAAATTTCTCCTTCTTCTCTATTGTGGGGCATGCTATGCATCAGTTTGGTTGCACTTCACTGCTGTACATATTATTTGTGAAGTACTTTGGGATGCAATTTTTGTATTTTAACATTAAGACTTATGTGGTAAGGTGACACTCATTAGTCGTGCAAAGATGGGAACTCATGGAAACCCACTATTGGCAAGTTGTGGCACTGATGGCTGTGCCACAGAATTTCTAGTTTACGTCTCTGAATGCCTAAGGAAATCCCAGAACTCAGAATTGATTAATAGAGGCATAGGTAGGAGAATATACCATAGAGGCTATTTGTTACACCTTGCAGTAAACCAATGAAACATAATGCAACAACAACTTAATGCAGTATAAATAAGTCAAAGAACTTTCTACAACATATTGGAGATACTGTATTCCTATTGCAGGAGGATACTTTCTTTGTGGTAGTTTAGCGTTTACAGCAAGCAGCACTTCATACTTACCGAGGTCCCATGGTATTCATATTGCTCATAATCAAAGAGAATTTCTCGTCTAAAAGGGGGGGAGGGAAAAAGTGTTTGCTTAAGTAGCAAGATTTGCTTCAAGTTCCTTATACAAGGAAGTAAAAAAGTAAAGTAGCAATTACATTGTTTTAAAATTAGTATACTGCAAATATGAAATCAAACTCAGGGCTAAACCAAACTTTTTTTGGTAAGGGAGTTATGCTTTAGTAACACTGAAATTTATGAGACTGCAATGTAGCTTCTATTTTAAAAGCGATCTTATCAAATTATATCATCCACATTTTTCCCTGATTAGCAACCTATACAATCCCATTGACACATAGGATTGCACAGGGAGCAAATCAGGGCAGGATGTGGTCATATGATAGATGACATAAAGGGTACATACAATGCAAATTTACAAAATTATTAATATAATAAACTTACAGCTATACTACAAAATAGCAAGATTACTTGCTAGATATGACTTACACAACTTTTACCTTCCAATTTCTGAATGAAATGTGAACTGCAGCATTATTGCAGGTCTAGCAGTAAAGAATAGATTTTTGTGGTCTCAATGTGAAGATTACTATCAAAAGGGGAGGGAGAGAAAAAAGGTATAAAAAACATCAAGAGTACAAACACCTACCTACGTGCCTCCCACTCTCTCCTCTGTCTTCTTCTCATTGTTCTCTCCATAATATCCTGCAGATAGGTTTAGATATCAAAACATAAGATGGCCAAAGAACAGAATTGCTCAAAAGGTAAGTGCCAATCCAGTCAGTATAGGCCCACAACTTTTAGGCTTTGTCAAAATAAACATTTAGTAAACCTAATAGGATACGTATTTTCAAAACATTTCCACAGTAACAAGATTAAAGAAATGGCACCTTTCTATAGTGTAATTTATATTATAATTTTGTAAGCTGGAAGTTTTTAAATGATATTTTGATAACTGGCTGGCATTTAGAATTACAGGACTGATCCCTTAGGATGCCAAGAGCCTTCACCTTTTCACAACCCGGTATATTGTCTGAACAAGAGTTTGTGCCCTGGCCATAAAGGTGGTCAAAGACAGAACACCTATTGTGCAACTAAGAGTAAAGCATGTGTGTTGAGTTTTGAGCTCACTATAAGATTTTAAAAAGCCAAACCACCTCCTCCTACACTAAGGGATGAGGTAGTCTGAGGTTTTGTTTTTTAAACTTTTCTTAGGGCATTGTACAAGGGCAAAATTAAGACTAGTTTATCCAATCTATGAATTTCTATATATTCAAATGTTCAGATTCTTGAGAGTTTAACATTAACTCTAAATTTTTTGTTTAACTATGAAGATTTTTATCCTTAAATTGATATATACTCTCAACCTGACCTTCACATTAAAGTTTTTTTGTCTGGAGATATGCTAGAGTATCCTTTCAACTTGGTTTATTCGTTAAACTTGCATCTAGGCCTTTTGATCTTCTAATGCAGCACTGACTTTTGTTTAGGCTTCATTTGCCCCTAAAGCCCAAATGGTGTTATCATATTTGCTGAACTACATCAGGATATGCATATGGATTTTTCTCCCTTTTCACAACAAAGCTGTAAGAAAAACACCTCTTCAAATCGTTTGCGCTTCCCTGAAGGCTCTGATCCATCACTTTCATTCCCAGAGTCATCTTCATCCTCCTCTTCATCTCTGAAGATATCATCATAGGCAGGAATTTCAAGGTCATCATCCTGCTTAACCAACAGCTTAATCTAACAACAAAGTGTATTTTAAATAAAACAACTCATTTTAACAACTGAAAAAATTGTTCAACCAACAAATATACATCACTTATTCCTTTTAGTACAACAGACTAATCCAATCACTCTTGCTTTGATCTACTCATACTAGAGCATCAAAATGTCACTCTATTAGAATCCATATACACGGGCTAGAACAATGGTACTGTATCCATGACTTAAGATAAATATGTTTATTCTTCTGTATCAACACAAGGTAAGTGTAGCACTATAAAAGAAACTGGAATTATAATGACTTTCACTGTAAAAACAAAGCACATCTTTTAAGGAACATTACCAAGTAATTTTAGACTATAAACAAAATGTCAGTATTCTTCATTTAATATGATGTCACTAGTTACTGAGATAATAAATTCTACATCCTAAAAGAAATCAACCTAACAGTAACATGTCCTCTTCAATGGTACAGAACTTACATTCATCTCTGTGAAACTCATAACAGCTACCACAGGCACCTTTTATTGGGGGATAGCAGATTTTCCCCCTTTTGACCATACAAACTACTACTGCAAATTAGTAATAATTTGTTTTCTGCTTTCCTGCTAGCACTGTGGAAGTTACCTATGTTGAAAGGTATAGAAGAGTGGTAGATCACCTAGCTCAGTACAGGATATTGCATATTCTGTTGAACAGCTTGATTTACCTGTGTCTCATTGTAAACATTCACTACATTGATAGGCCTGTGGGTGTCACAGATAAAGAAAAATGTATCTTCCTCAGGCTGCAGGATCTCCAGGAGGTCAACATTGGCACCACAGTTTATAAGAACAAAATATTGGAACTGCGAAAGAAAAACAATATATCGTACCTAACTTAGCGGATCGTTTGTTTTCCAAACTAACAAACTCCCCAAACAAAGCAAGCTTTGCAAACTATTCTGTCTACAAAGCATTTTCTCTTGTACCAATTTACATTAGACTCCTAATCTACAACACCTCAGGGAAAACATAAACAAGTTTTGCATACAAGGAAAATGTGCTGGGGTTTGCGGTGTGGAGACTGCTAAGAGAGCTAATAATCTAACCTTTCATAGTTGAAGATGGGTTTAAATTTAGTTTATATAGATCAAAAGTGAAATTAGTTTACTCGTGTTGTCTTGGCCCACCTCATAAAACCACCACACTAGGATGCATTTGGCAGTTCTCTTTAGAATTGATCCATATCTAAAATAGCAGAAATATTTGCTAAACCAGAATTATGGCACATTAGCAGAACAAGGTGTGGGAACTTGCCACGCATTTGTCCCTCGTACATCTAACTTTATCCAATGTTATTTGGGCAACCACTTAAATCTCAACCTAAAACTTAGATCTGAGGAAAAAGTGTATTTAAAAATTACAACTATATAGTAGGATCATATAGAACACTCTATGCACTATGTTTTTTTTTTACCTGATCTTTATGTTCAAGAAATGCAGTTTCAAGTTCTTGCCACCCAGATACTGGGACAAGTGTATATTGTACGTGATCACATTGAAACAAAGCCTAGAAAGAAAGAAAGGCTTTAACAGATGAGGAACAGCAGCAGCAACTACTGCAACTCTGGCTCATCCAAGTCCTCCTATTGCTCTTTAGAGGTACATCAAAAGTATCCCAAACTACATTTCTATATAAATATTTAGGCATGAATTATCAAGTCTCAGTATCATGTTAGGAAAAAATTATTAGTAAAAAAGTTAGAAAAATAAAAAATTACAACATTTGAAACTGAACTAATTTTATAAAAATTTCTCTGTCACTTTTCTTTCTACATAGTGCTGTATATATCTTTTAAATGTGCCCCTCTCCCCTTCTGTTGTGGTACATAATTATAGTTAAACTTACTTGGAGTATTTTACAAGCACATAATGCATCTACATCTGAAGCAACAAGAAGAAGAACACGCTGAAAAAAATTGAAGACAGTATTAATATATTAATTAGTGCATATGGCTTGCTATTGTATAGAAATGTAGGCATACTAGGTCATTTGCAAAAGCATCATTTTCCACCAGTAAAATGTAAAATCTTTCAGTGCAACAAACAATACAAACGAAATAAAGTAAAGATGAGAGCCTCATATTACCATTATCTATATAAGGTACTCAATTAGACAAGTGAAGAGTAATTTTTAAAAGAGGAATCTATCACTGATGTCCCTTATCTGATAATTGTTTCACATGGTATGTTTCATATTAATGTCTCCAAAGACATATTTATTTCTGCTTAATCTAGCTTGTTAGCATAGCCTAGAAGAATCACTCAACAGAATGCAGAGAGTAAACAAACCTGTGCAAACCATCATCTTGTCTTGTTTGATTGTATTGGGTTGCTCAGTAAAGGCTTATCTAGCAATGAGCTCTATGCAGGCAAATCCATGCACACAGCCACTTTAAATCAATGGGGGTCTGTCTGGACAGAGATCATTGCAGCATTGGGAACTAAATCAGGATTGTTTTTCAAAGAAGTTCTAGCAACATCATGTTTTTTGCAAGAAAGATTTAACCAGAAGCTCTAAACTCATAAGAAAAGGGTCTCCACTGTGAAAAGGCTTGCCAGTTTCTAGTTGGCATCCTTGTTTTATCACAGACAGTAGCTTTGACATATGATTTATCGACCCTTTGACAAAGTTCAATAAATCTGTTCTTCTGTATCTCAAAATGTAAAGATTAACCTGTCAACATTTTCAGCATTCACTAGTCTGAAATTATGTTAAGCATTTATCAAAAGCTGGTAATCTTATGACAATTGTAAATTAATTTTATTACAAGATTGTTCTTTAAACATTTTGCAACCTAAGTGTATCTTTCAAATAAGTAATTTCTAATCCTAATTTAATGGATCATGATAATCTGCAACAAAATGGACAACCCTCAACAGTGCTTAGTGCACATGAACTAGTTAGTGTCATTTTATAGCACTGAAGATCTCTCAGTGCAATCAGACTTTGGAAATGTCTACACTACAAAATTATGTGAACCTAACTGAGGTTGGCATACAGCCACTGCAGTTATAAAATTGCTTGTGTGTGTGCACACTTGGCTCCTTGTATCGGCGGTGGACATCCTTACCAGGAGTGTTTGCATTGATTGTGTTGTCAGTGTGGGACACCATGGGACAGCTCCTGAAAGTCATAACTGTCGATGTAAGCAATGCAGTGACACTGTATTGATCTAATTACATCAACTGTGACTCTGTGCCTGACACTCAGGGAGGTGATACTATGAAATCGACATAGAGAAGCACTTATCAATGGGTGCTGCAAGCCAAATTTAAGTGAAGACATTTCCAAAGCTAAGTCAATGCAAGGCAGCTTACATCGAGCTTACCCTGTACTGTGGCCTATGTCTTCACTGAAAACAAAGAGGCATTTTTACATCAAGACAGCTAACTCAACGTAAAATCCTACTGGACACAAGGCACTGGTAGCTTTCACTTTCATATAGCTAGTTGTGTTCAATCTCAACTAGCTAGACCCAGTAACAGCTCCAGCTCCTTGTCTTCCGAGGATCGCTATGTCCATATCACCAACTCAAAACATCGTCGCTGATTCTGCCACTTTTAGAGCCTCTGCTCCGGGTGCACTATAAGAAACCCATACAACAAAGCAAAGCACACTCTGAATTGCGATGTACCTAGCTGGGGACTCCTATTCCACTACCCTACCGAGGGCTACGGAGCCAGATGTTCAAAGCAAACCTACCTGCTCTGTGGAGTTCGGTGTGAAGCCAGCAGGGTGCTGGGCTGCGCGCTCTCCCTGGTGTGTGGGGTCAAGCACGAAGGAATGGGGGCGGGCTAGCGCTTACCACAGCTTGGCCATGAAGCTGAAAGCAGGGCAATGCCCAGCCCAGGAGCAGGGCTCTGCCCCCGGCTCCGTGTGGCCGCTCCCTGGGTGACACAGTCCCGCGCTGTCTAGGCCGTGCGGAGCGAGGATCCAGCCCGGCCTACGGGGACACCGGGGCCCGCAGTGGCAAAGCGCTGTGAGAAGGAAGGCGCGAAGCTGGAGCACCAGGGAGACGCGGGTTCCTCCACAATCTAGCCAGGCGGCCTCTCGCTTCGTAGGCGAGGGGTTAGCAGGCAGGCCCCGCTCAAGTTTCGCGTCCCCTCCAGCCCCGCTTCCCCTGCCCGGAGAACGCTCACCTGCGCCACAATCACCTCGTAGAACTCCTTGCGGAAGTCGGAGAGGAACATAGCCGAAGCCGGGCCGCTACCGCCGCGCTACGAGAAGCCGAGAACAGTGGCGGGATGGCTGCAGCAGCGGCGACTGGTCCGTTCTCCGCCACAGTCAAAGCAGGCGCCAAATCGCGTCCTTTGCCATTGGTCTCAGCTTCCAGGCCTCCATCCAATAGAATCCCGCTACATTGTATCTCTACAGTGCTGATTGGACTAGCTTTGCGATCATCTCAGCCCTCCACCAACCATATAGCGATTAGAGCGATCACTGAGCTGGGCGATGGGCCAATCCATACGAAGTCCTCCTGGGACCGCCATTTTGTTCGGCCGTGTACAGCGCCATTTTTGATATGGGCAAATCAGCTACACCAGCCCCCCACATATAAGGTATAAACAAACCATTGGCTATAAAAATATAACCGTTTCGGGAGTGAATGGGCAAATGAATTATTTAAAGAAAAAACTATGTTGATGCCTGTGAAGTTCCGCCTTCCGCCCTTTCCTAAAATGGCCGCAGCGGACGTTTCTTTACTTCCTCGATGGGTGCCAGTGTAAACACGTTGCATTCTGGGAAATGTGGTTTTGTCGGGACAGAGGGCGAAAGACCCCAAACATTTTTCGCTCCTTTGCTAGCGATGAAAGTGCTCGTTTTTGCTAACCACATTCACCACTGTGAAAATAGCGCCACGTCTGTAGAAATTAAAAGTCACCCTAAAATAGAGGGGCTGGGCTAAGGGATTTCCCCCTCCCTGCCCACCATTTCCCTCAGCCAGACGGTTTCCTGTGGGGGAGGGGAAGCAGCTGCTGTATTGATCCTTCTCCGAGCCGTCTAAAGGGGGTTCTCTGGTGTCCCTTGCTGAGATCTCTGAGACGGGGGCAGGAGTAACAGCCGCCAGGATGGTAAGTGCCTGAAAGGGCCCTTGTGTGGGTGTCTTAGAGCTTGGGGAGAGCCGGGGAAACCTGCGGAGTCATCCTGGCTGGATTGTTTACACAGACAGGGACGCGCTCGGGGAGCAGCTACGCACCAAAGACCGCACTGCTCTGCGACAGGGTCGGGGTTTGTCCCCCTGGCTCTAGGGCAATGGGGGGGGGACCCTTCAGGGTGTCTGTCTGGGACATATGTAAGGTCCCCCCAGCCCTTCCTCTCAGAGGGAGCCAGCTGAGAGAGGAGAGATTTTTAAAGCTCTCTCTGGAGCCTCCCCTCCCCCCAGCAAAATCTTTGCTCCCATGTAGGGTGACCAGATGTCCCGATTTTATAGGGACAGTCCCGGTATATGGAGCTTTTTCTTATATAGGCTCCTATTACCCCGACGCCCTGTCCCGATTTTTCACTCTTGCTATCTGGTAACCCTACTCTCAGACAGCAGAGAATGGTTTAATAAAGCCCCCCCAATTTAGTGTCCCCGCTCTCTCACAGATGGTTAAGTGTGGGGTATGGTAGTAATATATGGCATAATCTTAAAGAGTTTACAATCTGAGGCTCCCTCATCCCTTATCCTGTGCGATCCTGGGCATTTCCTGGGAGGTGCTGACTCAGCGTTCTCCTCTGCCTTTGGTTTACAAGTGAGGCTGCTACCCCATTGGATACCTAGGAATGATTCTCTCTCAGGGATGATGAAGACTTCAGTCTGTGTTTATCCATAGGCTATGTGCACTGTCATCTCTTTAATCATTAAAATAAAAGTGCAAGGGTACAAAAACATCCTTCTGCCACCCCTGTGTTGAATATCTCTTGTCCTGTGCTGAAGAGTTAAAGAAATGACAATCACTTGTATTCCTTGTTGAATTTAAATTAATAATCTGTACTGTACACTCGCTGCAGCACTGTGCAGATAAATGGTTTTTAGGATGTGTATGCTTATTTCATATTGAAGTCCATGTCTGTTCTACAGTTTGTAGAATCAATCAAAATTGATTGTGGTGGTAAATTACAGATGAATTTTCACTTTATTTTATGTGTTTCATTGATACATATATATGTCTAAACCATATTTATATTAGGAAAAATAAGCACACAGCATTGATTATGATGATTGCATTAGAGAACAACCTCCTGAAAATCTTAGTCTGCAGGTGTTGTAGTAAAGTGGATCGATGTTTGCTAACACACTGTCATTTTTCCTCCCCCAGTTTTCTTTTAATATGTTTGATCATCCAATCCCCCGGGTTTTCCAGAACCGCTTCTCAACCCAGTATCGTTGCTTCTCAGTGTCCATGCTTGCAGGACCTAATGACAGGTCAGATGTGGAGAAAGGCGGGAAGAGTATGTGCATGTTTTATTTTGAATAATACACTGTTGAATACTATATGTGACTGTTCAGTTGTATTGTTTATGGCAGGTGGTTGCAGAAACAGTATAAGGCCACAAACATAAAGCATGGAAACTTATTGATGGCTTTGTGACTTGAGTTAAAAGGGCACTCTCAGATTAAATAAATGCTCTTCTCACTTTAATATCATCTAATTGATGTTGGAGTTCCTGATTTACCTACAAGTAAATTAGAAGGCCCATTATTTTTAAAAACAAATGTCTTTACCTGTCACTAATAAAATAAGCCATTTAAGCAAATAAGATTTAAAAATCTGCTGTCTTCGCCATATATGTTTTTTTTCCTCTTTAGGCTTCACTCAGCTTGAATAAGGAGAATAGATTTGTCCGCTCCACTTTCAGGCTCCCATATGTTAGTCCAATGCTGTGTTTGAGTTGTCAGCACTTTTATTTGGTTATAGTTAAACAACCAAATGACTTTTGGGAAATATTTTTGTTAGAAAGTTTTACGAAACCTAATACACTAACTTCTCGCATTTGCCTCACTCAGAATCTACATTTTGAATTAAAAGTACCACATATTGCTTGTCTACATTGATTGATTCCAATAGATTTTGTAGCTCACAAAGTCGGAACCAGGGTAAAATGCTGTCTGCCAAGAAGGAATGATAAAACTGTACACTGCATTTGCTTTCCATAGCCATGATGTTCCTAATCTTACTGTAACTTTCTGATTAATTTCTGCAGTAATTATGCCACCATCCGCCTTGGATCAACTCAGTAAGTAATGTTTATTCTACTGTAAGAACACTAGAAATATTGTGCTGTATATATGTGTAGGCAAACATCAAAAAGTGCTTTATGTATCCATTAAGATGTGGTTTAAATCAAGATATACCAGGAAAATCCATATTGAGGGTAAAAATTGTATGTTGTTTGTTCTTTTAACATTTTTTTTGTCAAAGGGTTTAATTTTCCCTTATCTATGCACAGTTCAGGTGCTAGGCTGACAGTGTGAGCTTTCTAGCAGCTGTTTGACACTTACATTAATGTAAGTATCAACATTTACATTAATGAAATGATCAGCCTTTATTTTTTTTGATGGTTGCAAATAATTTGGTGTTTGCCAGGATATTGGCTCAGTCTCCTGCTAATGTTCAGTCTCTGCAACTTTATAAATGTGCCATGAGTTTTATAACAAATTGTATCTTTTTCCCCTTCTGCCAGGTCGACTTAACATTACATACCCTATGTTATTTAAGCTGACTAATAAAAATTCAGATCGAATGACGCATTGTGGTGTGCTAGAATTTGTGGCTGATGAAGGCATTTGTTACCTTCCACACTGGGTAAGTGGCCTTACGCCAAACTGACAGAATTTAAAGTCTAGGATTAGTGTGGTGTTGGTTAATATTAAAGTAGAATATTTGCTGAAATTGCATTTCAGTTGCACAGTCAGCAGTTTTTAGTGTTTCAGTCACAGCTAAAGCTCTCCTCTAAGTTAATCAAAGTAAGTTGCTGCATGTACTATGTTGTTACTGAGACATAATAAAGGACTAAGTTTTTCCTGTAATTATACCCAGTGCAAACCCACAGAATTCAGGGCAGAATATGGCCCAATATATTTCCATATTCTCAAGGGAAGTTCCATCTAAAAGTTACCTGTTTCTGTTGCATAGATACTGGTATAGTGTTCTGTCTTTGTCACCAATGTTTCTTTGCAGATGATGCAGAACTTGCTTCTGGAGGAAGGAGGCCTGGTGCAAGTAGAGAGTGTTAACCTTCAAGTGGCTACTTACTCAAAATTCCAACCACAAAGTCCAGATTTCCTTGACATCACCAATCCCAAAGCTGTGTATCCTTTCACTTCATCCCAGAGGAAGCAACAGAAGGGGCTTTTGGCACTAGCTTACCCTAAACAGGGGAGGAAAGGGTGGGACAGATTTTCAAGCATTGCTCATATACTTCCAATACCAGCTTATTGTTACAAGTGCCACCTCTGAAAACTAAGAGGTAAGAGGATGGAATCTGGTAGGAGCCAGAGCAAGAGAGGAGAGATGTGAATTCCCTGCAGGAAGTCTAGCATTCTTCTAAATAAAGGCCTAATGAAATGGGGCCAAATCCTGTAGTCCTTGCTCAGGCAAATAGTTTTTGCACCAAAGAATAAAAGTCTAAAGTAAAGAATAAAGGATTTTTCCTTAAAATTACTTAATGAAGGCAGCTAGGTACTTGGCGCATCTAAAAAATCAGGCCACTGCTTCAGGAGCCTAACTGTCGACAATTTTATTTTATTCTATTTATTTATTTATTACTATCTAGAGAACTTTATAAGGGATGTTCAATGCTTAATGCTTGTTAAACTGTCTGTGGTACTTATATTTTAAGTCACATGTAAGATAGACCTGGAACCAGAAAATATGAACTTGTTGATGTATAACTTGAATATTACACTGAAAACAACTATACAGTTCTTCTTAACATAATTCAAAGATTAGAAAATGCTTTGAGAAACTTTGCTTGTCTAACCACTGGGGATGTTATTGCCATCAACTACAATGAGAAGGTACAGTATCTAATGTAAATAACACTATGTAACTAAACCTGTGTGCAGTCCCAGGAAACATAAATCCCAACTCTGCATATGTTTCACATGGAACCCTAAAAAGACATTTATAGAATCACATAATTTACAGATACTCTCATTTGAGTGTCAGTAGTAGCTGAACATGGGACACACCATGTGTTCAGCTTAAACCACCATCCTGGTCCATCCATATTTCTGCACATATGCATAAATGGACACAGTAGGAGCTAAATGTCAAGAGCAAACAGACGCAGACAGGAAAGATGTAAGAGTTCTGAAAACAGCCACAGAGGGACTTCGGCCATCTCAGGGAGGCAGGTTCATAGGTGAGACCTTACCCAGGGCCTTGTGTACCCCATGGCAAGTGGGACCCAGATTTTCAGGAGCTACAAATGCAAAATTCTGTAGTAGCTTCACTTACATTTTTTTTTTTTAAAAGGTCTTTGCATTATTCATTCTCAGAATTCATTAATCAGTTCAGTAGCCTTGGTGCTGGTCTTAATATTAAATTCTGAGCTCTGACCCTTTTGATTACTGAACAACTTTGCCCAGAAACAAAATTTGAAAATGTAAAAGTACTTATTTGCCATGTTTTGGCTCAGCTTGGATAACTTATGGGTAAATCATAAACCATTTCAGACAAAGGATTATTAGGAGCAAAAGGGATTCTTAGCAACAGTAAAACTATAAAGGACCATTTTATCGTAAATGAGTACAAGACCGTACATATATCCTACCTCACCCCAACTTGGAGCTGGTTTTTTGGAAACTGGAAGTCAGGAGATTCAGAACCAGATAACTGGGCTCTGACCAAATAAATCCCTCCAGCTATGTTGAGGGGCAATGAAAATCTCTAATGTGGAAGAAGTCTTCCATTTTGAAATATAGTCATGATAGTGGCACCCAGAGGCCCTGATCTGACTGAAGCCTTGTTGTGCTACATGCTGTACAAATCACAGAGGTAGACACAGCCCCTGATCTGAAGAGCTTTCTCTTCATTGAAACTAAAGCTCTCTGGTGGGAGAATTTTGCCCAAGTTTCTTTAATCATTAATTCGCATACTAAGAGGAATGGCTTTATATTATACATGCTCCTGTTTCAGATCTACGAGCTTCGGGTAATGGAGACCAAGCCTGATAAAGCTGTGTCCATCATAGAGTGTGATATGAATGTAAGTTGAAGTCTTTGTGGCAGGATCTTTATTTTCACTTAAATTATTCTTTTGAGAAGGGGCATCTGATCATGACATTTCTGTAATGCAGCATTATCTATGCTGTGGGAAAGGTGAGCATTCGATAATACAGATCCTGTAACCAGAAGTGAGTTGCAAGATGAAGACCACAGGTCATATACTAGGGCTGCCAACTCTGACTGAAGCTATTCTGGGAGATTTTTTTTTCTCCTCAACAGGAGGGAATGTCATGTTCTTAAAATATCGTATTAAAATCTTCTGGATTGCTTTCAAAAGTTACCAGGAATCTGGCGATTCCAGGCCAATCCTGGAGGGTTGGCAACCCTATCATATGCCCGGAGGTGTCTGAAGTGCCTAGAATTCTTGTAGAGCCTTACTTGCAAATTGTTCTCTTGGGCACTTTGTTTTATGTACTTATGAAAGATGGTGGCCCATTTGACAGCCTGGAGACTGTAAAGTTAGAACAGCTGCAGTGTGATGTTCCATGCTGCCCTGCCAGCATGTTAAAATCATGTGCTGGAGAAGCACCCTTTAGACATGAGTCTCCCACATTCCAATTGTAACATTTTTGCTAATTGAGCTTTTTTTAAAAGATCCATTCCCTCTAGTTCAAACTAGAATGGTAGAGTTTGTAGAGATTTTAGGGATAGCATATGATGATGATGATTTAAAAAAAATGTGGATCTGTTTAAAAAAAAACAAACAAAACTGTTCTTGCTATAAAAATAGGTGGATTTTGATGCACCTTTGGGATACAAAGAACCAGAAAGACACACACAACATGAGGAGAGCACAGTAAGTTAAGTTCCTTCTTCTTCTCTACAGTGTATTCTCTCTAGTTGCCTTCTCGTCTTACTGTGGCTGTTATGGAGCAAAGATCACTAATGGAAGCCTCTTTCTGAAAAGGTCTTGAGATCAGACAGTTCAGCCATAAATTGTATTTCCAAGATGCTCTTGCCTATATTCCTCCCTTATCCCACCCTATGGAGATTGTTCATGTAGAACAACCTATTTCCAGGACAAAAACTTTGTCAAAAAAATTCATGTTCAGTGAACTTTATAAAATACCTGTAAAAGTTTCATTCTGTAGGAAATCCATGAAACCATTCATGTTAATTTGCATAACACAGAATGAATGTAATGAAACAGCTTGTTTCTCCTCTGCTTCTTAGGATGTTGAAGCAGACCACAGTGGCTATGTGAGTGACCTAGGATTTCGTGTAAGTATCTTCTTTTGGTCTGGTAGTGTTGAACGCTCGAAGCTTGTGGGCAAATCTAACAGCTGGGAAGGTGAAAACCCATTCCGTACAACTGCACAAATCCAGTTCCTTTGCTCAGGGCTTCTCTTTTACTTAGAAACAAAGACCCAGTGTCACCACCTCACAGAGGTTTGTCTTAGCCTTCATCTCAGGGCTTCCCAGCCTTTCCCGGATGAGGCTTCTCCCAGCCAGCTCCTGCTTGCTGCAGGTGTTTCCTTTTCAGAACTTCCAGGTGTGACAGGCCCCTTTCCTGGGCTTAGGTCCTCCTTTCCTGAGGCTAGGCTGCCTCTGTTTGTAGCAGATGCTGCTTAAAATATGTAATCACATGACAGCCTGGCCTTGGAACACTGAGATATGCACATGCACCCTAGGACCAACACTGGAGCCCTGTGATTTTCACAAATAGGAAATAACGCAAAATAAAATGGAAAAACATACAAAATGAAAAACTCATCCTGGAGCTGCTGTGCCTGTGACTTCTATCCCACTGGACAGGGTCTGGCTCCCTGCACCAGGCATTTCAACCTGGTGCAAGAGGTCACAGCACTGCTCACGTTTGGCCCAGCCACCCTTCTATCATGATTTGAGTGAGTGATGATGTGACCTGGTGCATGGGGTTGCAGCACTGCTCACGTTTGGCCCGTTCACTCTTCTGTCATCATGTCATCCCCAGAGCGGGCAGCTGACCCAGCCCTGCAGGACAGGAGCCACTGCTGCAGGGTGAGTGCAGGGTGGGCTTGCTCTGCAACCCCCCTTCCCACTGTCTGCAACCCCCTGCCCCACCTCAGGACCTCCCAACCCCTCCGGGGGCAAACGTGCAATCTCCCCCTCTAGCGTGAATTAAACGAAATAATACAAAACTATTAAAAAAAAAAATCTTAAAAATTTATTTAAAAAATAAATAAATCACAGGCACTAATCATGTTGCTGCACGTCCCAAACAAAATCTGTAAGATTCTGTGTAATACGTTCTCACTGCAAGGCATTTTCTCAGGAGTTTCTAATGTTAAAAACAGCAGTAACTTGTGTTCTGAATCCATAGTAAATATTACTACTCAAGACTCCGATGGCTTGTGAGCAATGGAAGTAGCACTTAAGTATCTAACAGTACCTGAGGGAAGTAAATTGTTTGATAAAATGTTATCGGGAGCACAAACTAGGCGTCCCCTCTGGAGACTTGCTTAGCATCGGCACTACTGTCCAAGAGGCTTGCATATCAATAACTAAAATTTAGAGTAAAATTTTCTTCCATTGTAAATGTCATAAAATGATGGACTGACCTGTGAAACAATCATGCTTTTATAGTATTCATGTGTTTAGCCCTTCTGAGATTCAGCCACAAACATCTTTAAGCCAGTCTGACATTCCATCCAGTACTGTGCAGGGATCTGTGCACATTGTAGAACAGACCCCCGTATATACTTTTACAGAGGTACTCGTGCAAATTGCATGCGATTAATAATGTGGGAAAATTTCCAGTGTTCTAAGCTAGGGCACAAATCACAGCCCTATAAAAAATCACTGCCCCTGGCCTTCAGTCTCTGTCCCAGTCCAGTTGTCTAGACTCTGTACTGTAGTCACTGTCCTTTCAGTCAAGGAAGGGCAGTTTGGGTTGGACATTAGGAAAAACTTCCTAACTATCCGGGGTGATTAAGCACTAGAATAAATTGCCTAGGGAGACTGTGGAACCTCCGTCATTGGAGATTTTTAAGAGCAGGTTAGACAAACACCTGTCGGGATGGTCTAGATAATACTGAGCCCTGACTTAAGTGCAGGGGATTGAACTAGAAGATCCCGTCCAGTCCTACGATTCTATAAGCAGTCAATGCTTTTTGATTGGCTGGAGAGGTGATGGTGGGTGCTCTCTACTGTGCCTGAGGAGCCAAGTGATGGGAACTGAAATACCATTCTAATCTCTTGCATGGCAGTGCAGAATACTAACTCTAGTCCACTAGATCAGCACCAATCTTTGATCAGGCTTTTTAAAAAAACTAAAACACATGCTTGCAGTGCTCTTCTTCAACAATAATGCAGAACATGTGTAGAAATGACTTTCTGCTTTGTACCTGTAGGCATTCTCTGGCTCTGGGAACAGGCTAGATGGCAAGAAGAAAGGTGTTGAGCCTAGTCCCTCGCCAATTAAACCAGGAGACATTCGAAGGTTAGCCCATTTCCTTCAGGATTCTACAGGTGGAAGGTCAATGTTTGAGCAGAATGAATCATTCTTGATGTATTTGTCCGCTGCTATAATATCCATGAGATCCTGATTTCCCCAAATGTATTTGATTGCCAAATATGTAATATATGTTGCTTTGAGAGTGGTCAGATAAATCACATGGACTCAGATCTGTAAAGGTATTTAGATGTTGCTGCTCTCAGCATTACAACGAACGCCTAACTGATTAGGAGCCTATATTTCATTTTCAAAAGGCATTTAGGCACTTGAGTATAAATCCCATCAACTATCAGTATAAATACTTTTACAAAACTTGGCCATGGTCTTGTTTTATTTCCTGACAGGATAACTGCACAAGCGTTTCTAAACAGGGCAGATTGATTTAATTCAAAGCAATGTAAATCACCAATTTTAATCAGGATTTAAATGAGCAATCAGGAAACCTTGATTTAAATCCTCAATTTTAATTGTATTTTGCATCTGTACTTTTAGTTATTTTCCTAAAGAAAAGTTGATTCTCCTAGAATGATAACCATTAAAACATATTGATTTGCAATTAAATATAGACTTTACACTAAATTTGGTGGTTCTTTCTAAAGAGGAGGCTATAGCTTAATTTACATTTATTCAGATTCTTCATCTTTACGAGTTTTTTTGTTTTTGTTTTTAGTATTTTAGAAAACTGTGAAAGATGCATTTCTTATTTACTAGATGATTTTTTCCCCTTGTCATTTGTATCAAGTTCTAGCTGCATGGAAATTCAAACTCAATTAAAAATGCACAACAGCAGCATTTTTTTTTAATTAAAAAACTACCTTAAAAGTGATGGATACATAAGAAAAAAGTTTATCAAAAGGCTTATCAAAACATATTTTACATTTAAAACTAATATATTTATTAAACAAAGGAAGTATTGTGTGTAGGTAAGGAATTGATGTGATTCTTTCGGTAATATTTCCTTCAAAATTTTAGAACTAGTAGATCTTACTCTCTCACACCTAGTTTTATTCATAGATTAGAACAGGAAAACAAGTTTTCTTGCTTTTTAACTTCCAGTTGGTCTCTCAACTTTGGATGAACAGATGTGATTGAATTAGTTGAATAAACTGAACTTTACGAAAATATTCTCCCTGCAACTGCAGAAGAGGCCACTGCTGTCAAAAGCTGGTTTAGCACTTAAACAAACTCTGGTTCCAGATGCTTAGCCAGTGATTTCCACCAAGTCAATCATTTGATTTTCTTTAAAACTTGGCAACAAACGTGCTACTTAATATTATTTTTTGTATTTAATTTAAATTATTTTAGTAGATTATAGTGAATTTAGGCCTTATTCTGTTATCAATTTCAAAAAAAAATTTAAATAGATTTATTTTTAAACCATATTTATTTTAAATAAAAAATTTCCAATTGAAATTTTAAAAAAAATCAATTTTCATCCACCCTGCTTCTGAATTAATACTCAGTATAGTAGTGGTCCTATGAAGATGTGTGCATCCAGCTTCGACCTTCATTTTCCACATATGCTTGTACCAGTAAAATCTGATCCCTCTTGGAAAGTGCAGACATGTCTGCAGCCATGTGCATGCATCAACTTACCTAAAATGAATCATCACAGATATTTCTTTACAACATTTGCTCAGCTCTAGTAAATAAATCAATGGTCTGAGTCTGATGTGCTAGCAAAATAATCCTAATGACAGCTCTTCAAAAGGAATGGTTAGAGTGAGACTCAAGAAAAACAACAAAAACCACCGTAGAGAACAGTCCTTGCTATTGCTTGTCACATTTATTCCCATGACAAGACTCTAAAGGTTTATTCAGTACCTTAACAGCTCAATCTTCCTTTCCCAGAGGAATACCCAATTATGACTTCAGAATCGGTAGGATCACATTCATCAGAAATTCACGACCACTAGTCAAGAAAGTTGAAGAGGTGAGTAGACCTCTGTACCTAGCCATATTTGTAGAGAACTTAATACAGTGAAAGTAACAGTTGTTGAAAGGGTCTGCATTGCTAGTGGGCCCCAGCTCCAGCAAACCTGCTCGAATACTACGCTTGTTGACTCTGATGCTGCAGACCCATCTTAGGTCAGAACAATTAAGAAAAAATATGCTAATGTTAAGTGTTATAAATCACTGAAACCTAGTTTAAATAATTTTTTAATTTCATGAGCAAAGTTCCCTTCATGGAAGGGTTTTTTAGGGAATATTGTGGTCCTTGATGTGTGGCTTCCATTTAGCATGTGATCCCTTATCTCATGATAAATCTTCAACAGTGGGGACTATTAACTGCTGGGCCCTTCTCTTCCACCATAGGGTGTGAGTAACTCCTGTTCAAAGCAGTGGGAGTTATTTGTCCCCTGTGGGAAAATTGGGCCCGTTTGTAGCACCGTAACTATTGTGCAGTCACCCACGTTTGCTACTAAAAGTCTGTATGGTAGCATTTTAGTGTGATGGATCTTAATCTCTTTTATCTCTGAAATGGTGAATAACTGTGGGGGGGCTTACTGGCAGTAAAAATCAAGAGCTTCTTGCTGAGCATGATCAGATCCAATGTTTAGGTTCCCTGGCTTTGCCAATTCACAGCCTGTGATTGTTCATGGAGAACTTACATTTTAAAACTACTCAATGATATTGAATACTATCTACAGGACAGAAAGCTCTGATCTTTATTAGCTGACATAAAAAGGTGTGCCTTGTATAAGCCTGGAGGAGGAAAATATAAAATGGAAGTGATACAAAGGGATTTTGAATTAAATCTACAAAAGGTCACTGAAACACTAGCAACTTTTGGGGAAGGAAACTGTTTTCTGTGTAAACTATGGATGTGAAATGTCAATAGCCAGTGCAGTAGTGCTTTTATGATGGAATGTTGACTGAAGCAGGTCTTCTCTTTGTTCAGTAATAACAAAAGCTGAACCTAAACAAATGTCTCTTCTCCCTCCTACATTCAGGATGACTCTGGCAGCCGGTTCATTGCATTTTCAGGAGAAGGCCAGTCCTTGCGCAAGAAGGGAAGAAAACCATAAGTTATGGAACCTTTGGCCAATTGGGGAGAATAAAATAACATTGCAGCGCATTGGACTTTAGTTATTGGGTTTGAGAGGAGGGAGGCTATTGGTCATATGTAACACAGGGACCCTTTGGCTTTGATTTTACTTTAAAGTCAAGTTAGCAATTTAGGAATTCTTACTTTTCAATTGAAAACTAAGCTCCAGGAGCTTGTAGTGGTTATTTTGTATGCTGGAAAGAGGGGAATTTGTTAGAGAAACCTAAGAAACAAAACCACCAAGCTGTACCTTATTCAAAGGGTCAATGTGTTTCTGCTGGCTCAATTCTGAAGACTACATTCAACTTTCATTGATATCCCCTATGAGGATGGTATCAAGTTGCTCTGAGCTTGTTAATTTTCCTTGTACATTTGTTTACCACACTTTCAAACAACCTTTCGAAAGCCATGTTATCCACAAACCAAGGCACATGTTTAGGTGGCATAAGATCTCCATGGGAGGACTTTGATCTAATCTTGTTTTCTTAGAAGTTAAGTTAGAAACAAACCTAAAGAAGTTGCAAGCTCTGACAGAGAACCAAATACTTGCCTTGTCAGTTGTAATTAAATACATGGCTTCATACCCTTCTAATTGTTAAGACACAACAGGTCAGCATAATACCCAGCAATTACAAGTGAATCAGTAGCATGGGTATGGATGGTAAGGACATGGCTTCTTGTGAGTTGTGCTGGATAACTAAGTACAGACATCCAGCTCCCTCTTCTTTTAGAACAGTGGTGTGTTTCCCGCATCCGACACACAGGCTCTTTAATCTTCTTTTCCTCTTCCTGACATGATCTAGTGTGTTCAGCCTCCTAAAAATGGTGAAACTCTTCTTTACTCAGCTATGCCTTTTCCTCAAGCCTGCCTTAAGGTAAGGCCCAGGGGCTGTCCATGTTTGATTACTCTCTAATAAAGCAACAGACATTTAAAAAAATGCTACATCAGAAAAATCCACCGCATCCTGCCCTTCTCTAAAGCCAACACACTATTTCCCTACAATGTGACCTACACCAAGAGAAGGTTGATAGAAAAACATGCATTTTGAAAGAACCTGTTTTTAGATAAAAACCATTCCACATCTGCGGGCCTGTGGGAGTTGGGCTACTACCTTTATCACTCCAGAGGTGAGTCATAACAAGAATGGTGCAATCATCTGCCAGAACTGACAACCTAGAAACATATAATAGACAACAGTGACTGATCATTCATAGCTGCCTACAACCACTTCCTTCATCACATATTAGAAATTGGATCTATCTGTTATGCCAAAAGCAAAACAACATTTATCTCCCCACAGTGACTCTCATTTGCTGAGTAAGAGGATTGGTACCAAAAGCAATGGACCTGATTTACCCCGTTCAGGTCTGAAGTGACCTGGAGTGCAGCGATAGCTGGAGCTGGGGAGTTTGCTTTGGGCTCATCTCTGTTAGCCATGCCTGTTGCATTTATAAGACTTCTTAAATCTTCTTAGTAAGGCAGTTTTACCCTTATCAAAGGAGACCACATAATCAAAGGTTTGCAACTTGTGTGTGGTTCATGAAAAACTTCATTTTAATTATAGGTTTTGCTAACAATTTATAATTAAGCGTATATAATAAACATTATAACAAGTTATTTTGTTTGAGCTATAATTGCTTTGTAGTAAGTCTTTCCTTGTGGGGTGAATGTAACATCCCTTAGCGTGGATGCTGAATCTGTGCACTGTGGGGAAAACAGGTGTCTGGGGTGAGGGGAGAAGGCAGCAGGGCCCTTTCCCACTATATCAAATATGAAGTACTTTGTTGAACAGAGCAATAGTGCAAAGTGCTTTATAACATTTGTTTAATCTTCCCTGGTGTGAACAGAGCTCCCCTTTGGGCTACGCAGTCATGTGGCTCCTCTCAGCTCTAAGGCTATTGCCCCTCATGGATCTTCTGGCCAAAGCATTATCCCCTATTTCTTAGTCTATAGTCCTGTCGGCGATGACATCTCCTAACTGCTCTTCCTGTCTTCCGGTTTGGCAATCCTGTTTCCCAGGCTGTGGAGATGGGTCACTGGTGGTGATATGGCTATGCAGAAATGGGAAGGATAAATGCCTTCTCAGAGCTGCAGAGGGAGTTAGATGACTCCTTGCATGTGTTACTTTGGAGAAGTAATTAATAAATGATCTGGAAACGGGAGTGAACAGTGAAGAGGAAAAGTTTGCAGATAATACAAAATTATTTAAGAAAGTCCCGTCCAACGCTGACTGCAAAGCATTGCAGGGGATGTCACAAACTGGATGATCAAATTCAGTGTTGAGAAATGCAAAGTGATGCACATTAGAAAAAATAATCCCAACTACACACATGAAATTATGTGTTGTAAATTAGCTGTTAACCAGTTAAGAAAGAGATCTTGGAGTCACCATGGATAATTCTCTGAAAACTTCAGCTCAATGCATAGCAGCAGTCAAAGAGGCTAACAGAATATTAGTAACTATCATGAAAGGGATAGAAAAATAAGAGAAAAGATCATAATGCCACTTTATAATCCTTAGTGCACCCACATCTTGAATACTGAGTCCAGTTCTGGTGGCCCCATCTGAAAAAGGATATAATAGAACTGGAAAACATTCAGAGCAGGGGGACTATGATGATGAAAAGTATCAGAGGGGTAGCTGTGTTAGTTTGGATCTGTAAAAGCCACAAAGAGTATGTAGCACCTTAAAGGCTAACAGTTAGTCTATAAGGTGCCACAGGACTCTGCTGCTTTTATATGATGATGAAAAGCATGGAAATAGCTTCCCTATGAGGAGAGACTAAAAACATTAGCGCTGTTCAGTTTAGAGAAGAGGCAACTAAAGAGAGATCTGATAGATGTCTATAACATGCTGAAAGGTGTAGAAAAAGTGAGTAGAGAAGTATTATTTACCTTTTCCCATAATACAAAAAAACAAAGAAATGAAACAGAGGGAAAGGGGTCCTCACCTGATTAAACTGACGCATGGAACTTATTGCCATGGTTTGTTCTGATGGCCAAAAGTATAACTGGGTTCAGCTAAGAACTAGATAGTCAATGTGGACCGCCAGCCCCCCTGTCAGCTCCCCACGTGGCAGCTGCCCAGCAGGCTATCAATTGTCAAGCAGTTCAGCTGTCCCACCCCTCACTGTCATGTGCTGCTCCTGCCCTCTGCCTTGGAGCTGCTCCTGGGAGTCTCCTGCTTGCTGTGCAGAGGCAGGAAGAGGGAGGGCTAATGTCAGGGTGTCCCTCTTCCCCCTGATCCTGCACCCAGCTTACCCCATCTCCATAGAGCAGGGGGGAATACCACAGGGTTCAGGACGGAGGGAGCTTGCTGGCAGCAGCTGCTGTCTCAACTTGCTGATCTACAAAAAAAGGCAACGTACTTAGAGTGGGGTCAGCGTACATAAAGGAGCAATGTGCATCGCTTTCTCACACAAAATGTATTTCTCTGTCCCTGTCTGCCATGCTATCTCCTCTCTCTCCATTTGTGCTGTCTTGTAGAGTGTGAGGTTACATGAACAACGGGTTAACCCTTGAGGGCTCAGCAGAGTGCTAGTTCATCATTTAACAGCAAGGCATTGCCTGGGAAATACTCCTCCTCTTCCACCCTCTGACTTCACCACCTCAACCAAGCTTCAAAAGCATCATAGCTGTGTAGTCTTAAATTGTTTGTTTAAAAGTTAGAGAGAGAGAGAGAAAGACTTTTGTCTGGTGAAGACAATTTGTCTAGAATCTAACCTTCTTTTCCATTTACATTAATTCTTATGGGAAAATAGAATTCACTTACCATCATTTCCCTTAAAGTGCTATTTGAGCAAGAAAGTTACTGTACTAACCAAATATATTCAACCTAACAGAAACACAAATAACAAAATACTAGCAGTTTAGAATCTCATGCATATTTTAAATTTCAAACATATTTGAGGTAATTCTTTAACCAAACAAACCAAAAAGATTTTTTCTATTCTTTAACAACATTGGATAGCTTCACCGAAGTGAAGCCTCAAAAAATTGAATAGAAACTCATAAATGTTCCTCTCCACGGAAATCTTTAGTAAAAGGCGAAAGATTTATGCGATCTGAAGAGAAACCAGAGTATACCTCGCACTCCGCAGAAGGGCTGCCAGGGCAAGAGCCACATTTTACCATCTCACGGTGACTTCACTGACCGCGGCCGGAACCCCGCCTGTTTACAGCCCAGCGCACCGGCCCGATCACACCGCGCGGTCGCTCCTCGGAACCAGGCTCTCCGGGACCAAACCCGGCCCGCGCACCAGGGCGGCGGCGGAGGGTGCGCAATGCATTCTGGGGATGGAAATTAGCATTGCCGGGGAGGTGGGAGAGCGCAGGAGGAGCCCAGCCTCTGAGCTGCGGCTGCCGCTCCTGGGACGCGGCTCCGGGCGGGGCGGCGGCTCCCGGGATCCCAGCAGCTGCCCGGGCGCAGCCCCGCGCACTGGTTACCGGGGGCACCCGGGGCCGCGCGGGAGACGCCTCAGGCCGGGAGCCTGCGGGGCGGGCGGTGCAGCCGGGCTCGGGGCGCTGGTCGCTCCCGTTTGCCCGCGGGAAAGGGCCAGTGCAAGGGCCAGTGAGCTGGTAGGGCCGGACCGGCCATTGCCCGGAGCCTGCAGGGGGTCCCGCCCCCTGTGATCAGTACAGCCCGCCCGGAGCAGCAGAGAGCTCCCGGCTTGTGCCCAGCAACGTGCTCTGAGGCTCCGGGAAATGGTCTCTTGGGGCTGATTCTGCAATAGTTACTCCGGTTATGAGCACTTACGTTCCTGACTAGGACTCCTCACGTAAGTGCTCACCCAGGTAATGGTTGCCCAGTCTAGCTCCAGGGTTCTCAGACTAAGAACTGCAGTTAGGCGCAGCAAGTTATTAATGACTATTATTTAATATTTTTAATATGGCTACACCCAGCAGCTCCAATCAGGGCTCCACTGCTCTGGGGCTTGACAAAGAGGTAGGAAAAGTCCCGGCCCCGCAGAGTTTACAGTGAAAGAAGACAAGTGTTATACAAAATGTGGGGGAAAGGGAGACAAAATCTCTTAAAAATCCCCATAAAATCCTCTCCTCCTGTCAGGACTCTTGAAACCTGAGCATGAGATCAATTGATCTCCAGCTAATTGAGGCACTAGGACAGCTTTGAGATTTTAAGTTTAAAATTTTTATTAAAATGATGTTTAAAAAAAGTGAACGGTACAGAGTTTAAGCATAGAAATTTCTGGTTATCAGGGAATAACATACAGATTATCGAGGCATGCGAAGTCTGGTTTAAGAACAGGTGGCATAAGGAATACATAATCTGTAATATCCCTGATTGGGGGGCAAAGGTTGATGCATCAAAGTATAGACACTGAGATATGAGGGTATGTTGTTCATATAATGGCTATGTTTGGGTGTGGAATATAATGAGTGCATATGATTACGAGGATGGATTGACCCTCATTTGGTGAGATTTAATGTTCAGGGAGTTTATGGTTCCAGGTAATGTGATCCAACAGACAAAGCCTCTTGGTCCCTTTCTCATAGTCAAAGAACAATGTCGCTCTGGCTCACACCTCCTGGTACTGTCAGTGGCCAGTGATGTGTACGATGTAGATGTCCCTGGACAACTGGATAGTGTCCGAGACCATGAGGGGCTGCATGAGCCGTGCATAATGCAACCGATCCCGCAGGTCCGCAGCACACGCTCGTTGCAGGGGTCCCAGGTGCCCAGGGCTTCGACAATCAGGGCGTCCGTCTGCACCTTATAGCCCATCGCTCTCAGGATGTCAGCCAGGGAGGGGGGGCTGGTTTACAAACTGGCCAATTAAATTCAAATGTTGAGAAATGCAAAGTGATGCACACTGGAAAGAAATAATCCCAACTATACATATAAAATGATGTGTTCTGAATTAGCTGTTAACCACTCAAGAAAGAGATCTTGGAGTCACCATGGATAATTCTCTGAAAACTTCAGCTTAATGCATAACAGCAGTCAAAGAGGCTGTCAGGAAAGGGATAGAAAAATAAGAGAAAATATCAAAATGCCACTATATAATCGTTGGTGCACCCACACCTTGAATACTGTGCCCAGTTCTGGTGGCCCCACCTGAAAAAGGGTATAATGGAACTGGAAAACATTCAGAGCAGGGGAGCAATGATGATGAAGAGCATGGAATGGCTTCCCTATGAGGAGAGACTAAAAACATTAGTGCTGTTCAGTTTAGAGAAGAGGCAACTAAAGAGGAATCTCATAGCCGTCTATAACATGCTGAAAGGTGTAGAAAAAGTGANTGGTACTGGCCACGATCAGAGACAGGATACTGGGCTAGATCAACCATTGGTCTGACCCAGTATGGCAGTTCTGATGTTCTTACAGGAAAATCTGGGGTCAAAGAATTAATTGTGATTTCTGCATAACATAATTTAGGCCAAGAGTCTCAAACTCAATTTACCTTAGGGCCAGTGCCGGTCCTCAAATCCTCCCAGCTGGACAAAAATGTCACTCATGCTCCCCAGAACCCACCCCCCAAAACTCCTTCCCCCGAAACTCTGCCCCCCAACTATCTAAGGTTCTGTGAGGGAGCTTGAGTAGGGGAAGAGTTCTGGGGTAGGTGATTGGGGTGCAGGCTCTGGGAGGGAGTTTGGGTGCAAAAGGGTGAGAGGTTGGGCTCTGGGAGGGAGAAGGTCGGGGTGCAGGCTCTGGGAGGGAGTTTGGCAGCAAGAGGGGATATGTGGGGAGGAGGGTGCAGTCTCTGGGAGCAGGTCGGGTGGGGGCAGCGCTTACCTGGGGCTCCAAGGTGGGTTGGGCCAGGGCACAGATTCCCATTGGCCGCAGGGGTGCTCAGGATGCAATAGCGCGAAGGCACAGCCCCGCCCCAGGGCCGCAGGGGGGTGCCGACAGGCACCTGGAGCGAGCAGGTAGACCCTGCTCAGCTGTGCTGCTGGGGCCCTGGGCCACTGTAAACCTCCTGGGCAGAAGGGGAGTGCCTGGGGGCAGCACGTGGAGCCAAGGGAGAGACCCAGCCCCAAAACTGCTGGAGCCCAGCCGACCATGTTGGGGAGGTTTGCGGGCCGCAGGTGGCCTCTGGGCTGAGAGTTTGAGACCCCTTCATTTAGCCCAATATGAGTAACCTCTTTTTCCACCATTAAATAAGAGAAAACACGCAGCTAGAGCTAAATTCTGTGCCTAGGGCACACAGATTAGTTAATTTGGAAATGAAACAATGCACAAAGAAAATTACCATTTAATATATAAATTGCAAGTTATTTTTACATTATACAAGTATCGTGTTGATATACTAAACAAACATACTCAACCTAACAGCAACAGGGGACACAAAATAGACCCAGTTTAGAAACAACCTCAGTAACACTAAATTCTAAACGTATTTATACCATCCCCGACACCGACAGCCCGCTGCACCCAGACATCGTCGTCACGGACGAGGAGCGGAAAAAGATGCTCCTCGTCGAGCGTGACGATTTCCCGTTCGAGAAACAGGACCCGGCGTTCTGCGAAGCCCGAGCCCATAAACTCGAAAATACGCCCCCCTGACTGACACTTGGCAGCAAACGGCCTACAAGGTTTACACGACGCGCCTGATCGTTCGGGCGCTAGGCGCCTGGGACTCCTGTATAACGTTATACTTAGGGCCTCTGGGCTGGGCCGTCGCTTTGTGCGACTCATGAGACGTGTTGATGGTCTCGGACACTATCTGGTGGTTCCTGGGACATTTACATCTGAACACATCACCGGCCCTGCCAATACCAGGGAGTGAGGCGATGTGCCTTCACGCACCCACAGGGGGAGGAGAACCCTCTAAAACCCCCACTAAACATATATCCCCTGTAGTCCTAACCCAACTACCTGGGATCCCCACCATGTGAGGAGTCATCCTTGTCCGCATTACCCAACCCGCTTACTTTAATCATGGCTGAGCGGTAAGCCATTATATGAGTGATGTACCCTCACTGGCTCCCCTACCTGTATCTTGACCCCCCCAACATACACCCTGCATTGGGGACATTACAGACTGACATATCATATATGCCTAACCATAACCAACTACCAAGCATCCCCCCATACTCTGTATGTTCCCTGTGATACTGACTGACATTATCAAACTCTTTTGTATCATCTATTATTTAAATAATCCCACATAAACATTTAAATCTGTTAAATATAAAAAATTCTCTCAAAACCCCCCGATTGCCTACAAAATTTTTTTCTACATAAAACCCAATAACAACAAACATAACCTTATAAAAATAAACAAAATTTTTGGATATCATAAATGCTTTTTTTCTATTTTTGCACATTGGCGTAGCTTCACCGAAGTAAGCCTCAAAAAATGAAAGTAGAAACATCTAAAGTTCCTCTCCACGGAAATCTTTAGTAAAAGGCGAAAGATTTATAGCGATCCTGAAGGAGAAACCAGAGTATACCCTCGCACTCGCAGGAGGTGCTGCCAGGGGCAAGAGCCACATTTTACCATCTCACGGTGACTTCACTGACCCAGCCGGAACCCCGCCTGTTTACAGCCCAGCGCACCGGCCCGATCACACCGCGCGGTCGCTCCTCGGAACCAGGCTCTCGGCGACCAAACCCGGCCCGCGCCACCAGGGCGGCGGGCGGGAGGTGCGCAATGCTTCTGGATGGAATATTAGCATTGCCGGTGATGGTGGGTAGAGCGCAGGAGGAGCCCAGCCTCTGTAGCTGCGGCTGCCGCTCCTGGGACGCGGCTCCGGCGGGGCGGCGGCTCCCGGGATCCCAGCAGTGCCCGGCGCGCAGCCCGCGCATGGTTACCGGGGGCACCCGGGCCGCGCGGGAGGACGCCTCGGCCGGGACCTGCGCGGCGGGCGGTGCAGCCGGGTCGGGGCGCTGGTCGCTCCGTTTGCCCGCTCGGGAACAGGGCCAGTGCAAGGGCCAGTGAAGCTGGTAGGGCGGACCGGCCTTGCCGAGCCTGGCAGGGGTCCCGCCCCCTGGATCAGTACAGCCCCGCCCGCGAGCAGCAGAGAGGCTCCCGGCTTTGTGCCAGCAACGTGCCTCTTGAGGCTCCGGGAAATGGGTCTCTTGGGGCTGATTCTTTGCCAATAGTTTACTCCGTGATTGAGCACTTACGTTCTGTGGTCGTTACACTTACAGGACAAATTCCAATTTAACTTAAACCGATTTTATAAAACATATTATAAAGTTGAATCGCGTCCACACTAGGCACATTAATTCGCTGGGTGCGTCCCATGGTCCGAGGCTAGCATCGAATTTTTCTTGGAGCAGTGCACTGTGCGGTAGCTACTGTAAAATAATGAGGCCAATAACGTCGATTTGCATCCAAACACTAAGCCTAATCCGATATTAAGTAATGAAACCATCGATTTTAGCGTTCACTTACTCTCGTGTAAGGAGTATTAGAATCGATTTAAAGAGCCCTTTAAATCATATTAAAGAGCAGTGGTAGTGTGGATTGGGAGCAGCGTTTTAAATCGATTTAACGTGTCTAAAAGCGGTTTAACAGCGTTAGTGTGACCAGGCATAGGAACTCCTTCACGTAAGTGCTCACCCATGTAATTGGTGCCCAGTCTAGCTCCAGGGTTCTCAGACTAAGCACTGCAGTTATGGGACAGCAAAATTATAATGACTATATTTAATATTTTTGGCAATGCACCGAGAAGCCCGATCGGGATCAGAGCCCTACTGCTCTTGGGCTAGACAAAGAGGTAGAAAAGTTCCTGCCCTGACGCATACAGTGATAAGAAGACAAGTGTTATACAAAGTGTGAGGGAGGAAAAGGGATACAAAATCTCTTAAGATCCCCATCTTCCTCCTTCTCAAGACTCCTCAAACTGAACCACAGCGCGTATGGCCCAGTGACTGCTGGCATTCCCAGAAACATACGTTCTGCATCCTGCGGTGGTATTCTCAGAGAGTTATATCATTTTTATTGTAACTTGTTGAAATTTCAGGACTTTTAATTAGGGGGCAGACATGGGCGATTTTTCCTACTGGGCAGCCGCTTTTTTTAAATAATTTCTTATTTAATTTTATTATATTTTGTCTTTTTTTATTTATTTTTATTAAATTTTTTAAATTATACAAATGTTTATTCTTTTTGTGACCTCTTTAAAATTTTTAATTACGGCGACACTGACACGGAGTGCCACCCATCGCGCCGCATCCGTCTTCACCTCCTACTTCCTTGCTCGTAGCAAAGAAAAAAGCAGCAGCCAAACCACCACAACCAAAACCAGGCGGGGAACACGAGACTGATAGCCAAGCTCCGAAGTATATATCCCATCAGCGCTATGGCAGCCCAGAGACATCACTTTCCAACCACCCAAAAAAGCTAACAAGCACAACGAACCCGATTACCAGTGATCTAACTGATAGCACCTGCAACCGCCTGGGGGAGCGAGAGCAAAGCAGGGGGGCCATTTAGGAGATATAATGCTGCGTTCCCATCCAACATAGCTAAACTAGCATTGTATCAAAACACACCCACATGAACGCAGGAGCCACGTCAAACAAGAAAACCGCACTATTACCATGGCCTGCCAATGCGAAGCGTTAATACTATGGATGCCCTGCGCAACTCCATGCAGCATCGCCCTCGAGACTCCCTGCAACACCACCGAAAGCCACAAGAGCACCACACTTACATTCCAAACGACACATGCAACCAATGCAGACCTTGTAGATGAACCCATCACATTATTTAGTCATAATGTAGCAGTGATACAAGTCTATATCACTGTACCGCAAGACACCCAACCAAGTACAAGCACCGATACTCGATTCTAGCAATAAAATGCATATCTATCTCCTTAACATTTACTTCTCATCCTGTTGTATACACCCTCCCTCCATGGCCCGCCAAAACATTAGCTACAGAATGTCGCCTCCTACGCCATCCCGACGGCAATAGCTCAGATAACCGAAAGGAAAGCGAAGAAGACCGAGAACCGCACGAAATGAACTGTTCTCAGGACATCATTCGCACAAGATACACGCAATAGACGAGACGTCAATCAGAATGAGTGAAAACCACCCACACATCACCACACCAAAAAAGAACCGGCTAGCAAAAAAAGTACACGGAACAAACGAAAAGCCAAACAAAATCACAAACACCACAACAGGACCAACGGACCAAAAAAAAAACAAACCAAATACCACACCCAAAACGCAGGGCTAGGACGCCCAGACGCTCAGACCCAGACCCACCGCAATAAAAGGCCAGAACGCAAATCAGGCACACCTCCAGGTGGCGGAAAGAAAGATGCTCCGCACACCACAACCCACGCAACAACAATGCAGCTTGACTGCGTGCACAATCAACACTGATAATACCTCCAAACCAAATCGTGAACTACTCAGCAGAAGGCAGCGGAGCTGACAGAAGTGCCGCTGCAGCCATGTTAACACACACATCAAAGCTACCCCACCCGTATCCATATTCTCCCCTACACTCACCACGGACGTCAAACACTAACACAAACACATGCTCATGACACTGCCAAAACACCACGTAGAGGGAGACAGGCTTTCTGCACCTGCCACTACAACCCCCCACCTAGAGAACCAGATCCAACGCAAAAGGACTGTCATGTACGAGTGACCAAGAGCTATAATAGCCCTTTTCCTTACTACTCATATCCTTCTACACCAAGCACACCGCAGGCGGACTGAAATCACCTGATTTAAGTTCTCTGCCTCATTCTTATTACATCTAGCTATTCCTCATAAAGAACACATCCCAAGGGGACCCAGAAGAGAAGTGCGCCCTGTGTTTAGAAGGGAATGAACCTACTATTATCGAAGCCAAACTACATGCATTTCTTAAACAATACTGACATGACTGTCATTCACTCAACGAATCCACATGATTTTTTAACCACAGACTCACTCGCTTATCTCCCTTCACGCAAGCGCTAAGTCAACGGGACAAGCAGGCGTGGCTCGCTACAGCCGAATGACCCCAGTCACATCCAACACACCGGGGGCCCCAACGGGCCCCGCTTCCATAAGGCAGGCCCACAAACCCACAGCCCACGCCTCCACCCGTACCCAATAGGCCTGGACTGAAAACTCCGGTTTTTCAGGCACACTTCTCATGTAGCACAACAACACTCCTAGTGTGACCTTCTAATCGCCCTAGTCTCTCTGGAACTGCTCATACTCAGCGGCCAGGTGGATTTGCCTCATCCTCCCATCCCGCCATAAAGTGTCTCCCCCTTTACTCTCACGAGATTGTGGAGCACACAGCAGAGCAGCGAATAACAAATGCAATTGGTTTGGACTGCCAAAAATTAAGGTCGGACCAAGTAAGTAATGTTCGCCAGCCTCCCTTTTTAAACGGCCAAATGCACATCTAACCCCTCCTGCACTTGTCAGCTGTAGTTGACGCTCTGACCACTGTCAGGTTCCTGTGTATGGCTTCATTGAGCCCTAGCATCAAGAGAGAGCGACTGGGCCCTTCAGCGCATAACGAAACGGCTAATTCAACAATCCGACGGTATAGGAAAAACGGTATATTTTTCTGGTCTGTGGAGTAAATTCCTTGCCTGCAGCCGTTTAAACGAAAGTAGTGCTTCCTGAAAGACGCGAGCGTCACTTGAACCCTTCCTGAGCACAATCCCAAACACGTGGATTTGGTGAAACGTCCCTGATAGATCACCAGTCGCTTTGCAGCACACTGCAAAAGTACCACCTCGGTTTACGATAACTCGGAAGACCTGGCCCCTGAGCGCTCTGGCCAAAAAAGATAGGATCATCGGTTCCATCTACTGGCCCAGCCCCACCAGTTAGGAACTTCCATCTACAGACCAAACAGCCATCCACTAATCACCGCAATGTTTACCAAAGAAGTCAAAGACCATTTCGTAGACAGCAGAACCCGAACCAACTTTAACCGCATTGCCTTTGGCTTACTTGCATCACAGCACCCCCACAAGTAGAATTGCCACAACTCCAAATTGAATTACAAAAACCGAACTGCAACCCGCGTACCTGCTGCGCAGTACAACCAAACACCATGAAGCTCTCACAGAAGCGCATCAGTGCACCCTCGCCATACTCCACGGTGAAGGGCCTGCTCAGCTTAGTATTATGGCGTTTCCGACGACAGCCGGGACACGCATGTCACCACAAGTCCCTCAAGAACAGCTGCCTCCTTACACCATCGCGAACACGCTCTCACTGCGAACCACGCGCGAATCCGCTCCCACACAACGCCTGCAAACAACTACTGCCACGGTTCCCCAGTCTGTGCCTTGTTCCCATGTCCCAAAAATCGCCGTTCAATTGGAGTAGAACACCTGACCCCATTACCAGCAGTAGCTCCACACGCAGGGCCCATGGTTGGGCACGAATTCAAAACGTAGTCCACTGTCATCATTCGCTCTCGTCCGCCGGACATGCCGTAGCTGCCTCGCTCCTCTCTCTCCTGCCTATGTGAGTTTCATGGCCCTCCCAGCAGCATAGCAGCAACCCGAGACCAAAAAATCCCAACCAGCACACACAACAGATACCCACCCCCAACCACACAGCCACCACACACCCCCAAAAGCCCCTGCCACCACACGCAACCTTACCACAAAACCCCCAAGTGCGCGACCACAACAGGCTCGTCTACACCACACGTCTCCCAACCACCAAGAGTTCACTGATCCTTCAGCAGGAGTGCCATGACTTGCTGTGCATGGCAGTCGTGCTCAGTTCCACACACCAGGAACCACCCACAGCAGCGCACCGCACCACACACGCGCTCCTCGAGATCTAGTGAACCCTTTCCCACAAAGGAAAGGGTGAAGGCTGTACCAGAACCCACCACCACGACTACCGATATCACTTGCCGCCCAGTCAGCCGCCCCTCGGGCTCTCAAAACCCAGCATTCCAAAGGACAGCAGGGCCGAGGACAGACGAACTATGGATCCAGCTACGGAAATCAGCCTCCTCACTCCGCCCCTCGTCCACCGCCCCAGCAAATCGACGCCTCAGGACCCCTCGAGACCCTGCGCATGCCCCACCACCATCGAATTAACGATGCACCCTAGTCGTAGACCCCCAAACGCGCACACTCCAAGAGTTCCTATAATATTCAGTTTAAGAAACCTTTTAGCTACTCCGATCCGATCATAATCCCACAGCTGTAGCCTAGCCCGGCCACATCTCTCTCCTACTTACGGAGTCACACCCACCGAGCAGAAGCCGCATTCCTTTTCTGACTTCTCACCGTTCCACCAAAGACTACCATCCGTTCCTGCCCGATTTTTCGCCGCCTGACCCCGCGCGCAATGGGGCCAAGCCTCAGCCCGCACAACCCCCACCCCCATTAATGACTAAGGTCCTGAATTTCAAATGGCGAGAAAAGCATGCGCAAAATAATTGAATTTAATTCCAAACAATCAGAATGCACACCAGAGTTACTAGCCTACCTCATTGCTTAACTCTATCTTAGTTCGGGTAATAACATACTGCCTAAGGAATTTTTTTTTATGTAGAGTGCATATTTCCAGCACAAGGGACGAGCTTAAAAAGGCTACAAGAAGACCAACCACCCCATTCCTCATTAAAAAAAAGATCAGCACAACCACAAGTACCAGCGATTTCAACAGACAAGCACTCGCCCCAACCTCATTATTAATCTGCATGGCTTCCCTTATCGACCAGCATTCCCAGAGTAGCGGACAGGACTAATGTCATTAAGATCATTTTCAAACCAGCTACCAATCACTCCAAGAAAAACCTTTACCCCAACCAAACCGAGCCGCAAAGTTTTAGCACAACCCAACCCCAGGTCACAGCGTGACCGGCCCAACACAATTAGCCGTCCTAAATCGGAAAAACTTTTTCTGCAACTTGTAACAGCATCGCAGTTGCAACCCGCATGCACATCGGCAATACCTTCAAATGACATCACTCCAGAGCGCGCAGTTCTCGACACACAAAAAGACCCCCACTCACCGGGCCCCAACCAACACACACAACACACGAACCCAAACAGTGGAGGAACGAGTCACGGAACTGACTTGTGGGCTGGTCGCCCTAGCCGGACACTCTGGGAAGGAAAGACTCACCTCAGACCACCCGGAAGTGCCCCTCCCCCTGCCAAGACGCCCCTTGCGGATCACCCCACCGGCCGAGGCACCCCTCTCTCTCCCAGCACCGGCACAGAGCATTTCTCACCCCCAGACAAGCCACAGCGACCTCCAACAGCGCCAAAACATCCCTCCCAAATACTCAGCTACACCACACTCCACAGCCCGACACATACACATGCACACCACCGGCACGCCCCACACCTGCCACGGCACTGTGTTGGATAACGTGCACCAATGCTGCTGAGAGAACAGCACGTCGATTACCTCGCACAGCCAAGCTCACACCTTTGGCACCATTCTACCTCTGCCCAGGCTTGCCAATCTCCCTGTTCTGTTCCACGCCAACGCGACCAGGAGAAATGCTGAGTCGACCGTCTCAGGGCTGTGTCATCAGACCAGCCTCTCTGCTTCCATCCCACATTCAACCTCGCGCTTCCTGCCCAGCGACCCAGAGGACGGAAGCCATAGGCTAGCCACCACTATGGCAACAACTGGCAGAGGATCGCTCCTCGCTCCTTGCTCGTGAACTTGAAGAAGGCCTTACAATATCTAGCGCTCCTAGCACCCAAAGCTGCAGAGGCACCACGCACCGCAGCTCCCAGCCTCTTCATCTTAATACCTCCACCGATACAAGGATCACGGGAACATGGATAGACAAGGAAAGACAGCTTCAAAAAATCACTGACAAAGCGATAACAATACAGACAAAGTCAACAATAGGAATCCAAGAACACCCCCTACCTAAACTCCCCAGCCTGTTCTAAAGCACTACTTGCACTATATTGTCGATAAACTATATATGAGTCGCTCAACAACTCAGCACTTGCCGGCCCCAATCTTTAAGGTCTGGTCCACACTGCGCGCCCTAGACTGAGGAAAATAAGATCTACGTACGCACATCTAACCAACCATCGACTAACGCTCACGACATGAAAGATCACAGACGCAACATAAAACCTAGAATCAAACTGCCCGTGGATGTCTTCACTACTGTGAGTCAACTAGCTCCGTTCCCCCAATCCCGACTCCGCTTGCCGCTGCGTCTACTTGCGGACCCCAGCTGCGAGAATAAAGAGAGTTGAATCATGGCAGCAAGAAGCGACTGGTGGAATGATTCATATCGTGTCTAACTAGACATGATAATCAAATAACCTCGCCCTGGCACCACAATCGCTGCCGCCAATCCGCCCGAAACGCCATGGTAATGAAGACACCACCATAACGCTAAGTAAACCTTCCCACTTCCATGATCATCCCTGCTGTTTCTAGCAGCAGATCACTTAGCTATGCACTACTAAACAAGCAAGGAAAGCAACCTCATAATGAGGAAAAGCGCCTCTGAGCCTACACCAATAAAAACTGTAACCACAGTTGCGCCGTGCTGCCAACTGGAGAGACGTATTGCCTCTCTGTTATATCCTATTTGGGCGTTTAAGTCGAACGCTGTGTTGCAATAAAGTTCGCCCAGGACATGATACTTACATATAAAGAGCATCATACGAACCACCACCAAAGGACACCGTTTGGCTTAGACCCTTAACGCGTAGAGAATTCCCATAATCACTCATCCCTCTGAAGTACGATACCCAGTGGAGAGGGCTGCGCTCTTACCCCCAGTTCTTGTTGGATTCTCCTTCCACCGCGAACTGAAATTGCAGGAATCACCACTCCACCAGGAGGCATTCACTGCCTTATGCTGTCAGGCCAGACACCACAGCTGAGAGACGCTGCAAGGTATAGCTTTAGTTATTTCTCATGGCTTAAAGTCCGAGAAAAAAAAAAGCGGCAAAGAGACCTTCTCGTTAAAGTTGCATCGCTAGAACGGAACGTGTGCCATTTTTGTATATGTTGCTACCACACTAACCATGTAACCTATGGTATACTCAGTCGCCACAATGACAATGGGCCATGACTGACATAAACCACCAGGAAACATCCAAACTCTCAGTACGTAACCAGGAGTCCACTGAAAACGCACTTTTTTGTTATTTGGGACGCCAAAAAACCAGCACTTTCCCCCAACGAAAAAAAAAAAAAACCAAAAAACTTTATACCCTAAGAACACCAAGGGAGAACATTCACTGGTGCTCATCACTATGTAACCAATACAACAAACTACAAAACAAACCAAGATTGCAAACCAAAAATAACCAATTCAATATGCACAACCTCATCTAATCTACCCGTAGCAAAACCCACTCATTCTTCCCAAATACACAAAAAAATAAATTCACACAGTAGTTCAATAATAATTTCCCATGCGCACCAATCTATCTCCTCTCTCAAACCATATCCCTTCAGCAGGTATCCTAACCCACATAGCTCCCCATGTAACAATACAGGACAACACCCAAAAAGAACCACAGAGAAATGTTTTTGACAACAGATTCCTCACTAGGCGATCATAACAATTACATACACCCAGCAACCTGATGAACCGTAAATAACCTCAACTCCTCCTACCTATACATTACCCAGGAACCGTATTCCCAACAACCCAGACGAGCCAGTGCAAAGCCTGCCGAGGCTCCCAGCGACGCTCAACAAGCACGGAGCCTCAAGCGGAGCGGGAAGTAAATTGCTGCGCAGAGACCTGCGGTGTGAACTTGGAGGGTTGTTGGATTGGGTGGAAAAAGTTTTGGAACATGTTTTTTAGAGGGGCGGGGAGGGTTTTTTGGGCTTCCCCATGCAGACCCTGGATTGACCTTAGCCTCCCCATTCAGTTCAGTCCCATCTGCCCCTGTCCCCATGAAATACACATGCACCCCCATGTGTCCTTGAACCCCTCTGTTCCACAGGGTTCCCTCCACACCCCCTCAGACAGCAAATTCCCCCCATCGCCCATGTGGCCCTGCAGCCCTCCCCCGCTCCCCCATGTGTCTTTTTGCCTCCACCCAGGCCACACTCCTTTCCCTATGTGCCCCTGTCCCTATGTATCTTGTGCCCCCACCCAGCCATCCCGTCCCTATGTATCTCTGTCCCCCCTCCCCTAGCCCCATGTGTCTCTGTGTCCCTACCTAGCCACTCCTCTGTCCCTATCCTCCCTCCCTCTGTCCCCATGTGTCTATGTGCCCCCACCCAGTCACTCTGTCCCCATATATCCCTGTGCCCCCTCCCCCTGGCCCCATGTGTCTCTTTGCCCCCAGCCAGCCACCCCCTGTTCCTAAGTAGCTCTGCACCCCTCCCCCATCACCATGTGGCCCTGCACTTCCCTAATCTCTGTGGCCCTGTGCCTCCACTCCCATTCAGCCCCTACCCAATCTGTCCTCCCCCACTAGCCCTTAAGAGCCCCAGTCTGACACACACACCCCCAACACCCCATGCTGTCTGTCTCCTGACCTGGCCTAACAGGAGATTTGAAGAATGCAGGCTCTCTCTTCCTTAGCTGGCCGGGAGCTGCTGCTTTCTTTGATCACCACAGGGCCCTCTGGTGGGAAAAAGGTGGAACTGCAATAACATTTTGGCAGAAGCTTTTCTCTGTGCAAAAAAATAAAAAATACACATGGCACATTAATTATGCATGCAAGCAGTAGCACAGAATTCCCTCAGGAGTAAAATATAAATGGAGTAAGTAGTGTAGCAACTTCACAAAGAACCCATGTGACATTAAAATCACAAAGTTGCTACACTAGACAAATAGATGAGCTGCTGTGGCTATCGCTTTGGCAGAAATGGAAGACTCTGCAATATCAGTGCTTCAGTTTGAATCCACCCGGCAAGCTGTTTGCCCAGAACTTCTCAGCCATGAATTCTAGAACTAATGTCAGATATTACCTACAATCTCATTCAAAAATAAATAGTTTTTGAACAAGGCCTTTCAGCAGCATCAGTTATGCTATGTAATTTCCTAAAAAGATCTACCCAAAACAAGGGAAACCTTCGAGCACAAACTTTGTTCCTTTCATTTTCTGCATGGACAATAAACCTCATTAACTTATGATAAAATTCCTGAAATCATTGTATCTTTTACATCAGAAAGCAATCTCATCAAAATAAGGCTTCATTTGTGTGTATGTTTACCTGCTTTAACTTGGTAAATAAGTTTCTTATTTCTTTTCCTAGTTAATAACTATTTAGTTAGTTTATTAGATGCTTATGAGTTTGTCTGCGGTTTGAGATTGAGGGCATATTGATGCAGAGAGTGACCGGAATGACCCGAATGCTGTTTCGTTTTTAATGTAGGCACCACTGCTGTCACAAGACAAGCTCAATCTGGGGTGCAGATAGACCAGCGTGCACAAAGGGACCCTGTCGTGGACTCCTTTAAGGCTGTTTTAGAGCCTGAGGAGTTCACACTTGATACTTGGTTGGTGAAATCTAAATATAGAATATACAACTGCGAGGAGCTCCGCTGTCTGCCAGCCCCAGGTGCCCAGGGCTCCCGATGTCTGCCAGCCCCGGGTGCCCGGGCTCCTGCTTTCTGGGGCTCTGGCTGTACTAGAAAGGTAAGTTTCTAGCTTCCCCGGTGGCAGAGTAAAAGTAAACGGGACCTGAGAGCACCTTAAAAGCTCAGAAACCGGAAGGGAAACGAAGAGAACCCATGTGACATTAAAAAACAAAAATCCTCATGATTTTTAAGCCAATCTCATGATTTTCAGGGGGGTTACTCATGATTTCCAATGGTGAGGGTTGGCAACACCAATAAGGATTATTAGTTAGAATTGACATTAGAGTATGTTTGAAAAAAATCTCATCAGGACTGCGACCCCTGTGTGCTGGGTGCAGCATGACACCTAGTGCCTTCACTTGATTTTACAAATCAAGATACATGGAGCATGTGCTGGATGGGGAAAAGTCTGTGTAACTCGGACAGTTATTTATATACCTGAGAGTCAACATTACAAACAACAAAAATAAAGAAAAACTCCCCCACAGACCCTCAAGTCTGGAAAGCATTAATTCTTCATATTGTCAAAAGGATTCATAGCAGAAAGGAAAAGCCCAGCTTTTTAAACAAGTCTCCAGTAAAACAAAGAAACTCACATCTATAAATTCACTGTACACTACAAGAAACTTTAACTACATTTCATCATAAACAAACCAATGCATTTCAACTACTGTAAAAAGTTACTTCAACAAAGCCAAACAAAAACAACTTCTCCACGGTGAAACTCTTTCTGTTTTTCTAACCAAAATATTCCCTCAAAAGGAGATGTACCATTCCCAGAAGTACTCAAGTATCAGGTTGATGCACATGGTGGACAGAGTAAGCTGTTATTCTACTTAATTAAAAATCAATTTAATATACAGTTCTCAAATAAAGGACAACTGATAAAAGCAGACACCTCCACTTGATCTTAGACAAAAATAGCAGAGAAGCAATAGTGAAAAGCTGGCATGCTTCACCACCACCACACTGCCCCCAAAGCTTTCCACTTCACCATGACAAGCTGCTGCAGGTTTCCCTGGCTGTCACCACACACTCCTAATTTGCATAAACCCACCCGCTGACCTGTGACTAGCAATCTCTCACTGTTAACTCTTACAGCAAAACAGTTCAAAGAGAACATATGCAAGTGCTATATCACAGCCCCAATGATCTTGTCTGCTCTCACATATCAATCTCAAACATACAGTCATCAGGCATACATAAGATATTTGCAGTTTCACTCATTACCAGTCCAGTCCCTTGCTGTTTCTTGTCTAACCACTGCACAGTTGGTAGAGCTGATTCCTGACTTTCACTCAACTCAGGAAAACAAGAATTGAGAGGTAAGCTGTGTAGGGAAGGATTCCTCAACTTCATGCTTCCTCAACTTGCACTCAACTCCCCAAGGGCCTTTCAGGGTCTTCTATTGACTTCAGGTTTCATTTGATTGTCAGTGATTTTCCAAGGTATACGGCCTCATTACCCACCTACTAGTGCAGGGATCATGCATTGTCAGACCAATAATCGATCTCCCCAAAGAGCTAAGAAACAGAAATAAAGCTGAGACACCTCAGCACCCAGAATCTAATGGTGCCCTAGCAAGTTCAATGCATCTGAAAGAATTAAGAAAATAAGGAGCCCGTCAGGTCCCCCTGCTAGCACCCAAAACTGGCATATAATCAGTCTGCTGGGAAATAAGGAAAAGGAAATTTATAAAGAAGTCAGGAAATAACAAGGACATGAAGAGGTTTGTTGAGGCTTTTTTTGTCCAATTTACCATCTTCTCAGCTACCAATCAAAGTTAAAGATCTAAAATCAACCAATCAGTATAAGTACAGCTTGTACCTGCACTGGGATCTGTGCTGTTCAACATATTAATAAATGATCTGGAAACGGGAGTGAACAGTGTAGAGGAAAAGTTTGAAGATAATACAAAATTATTCAAGACAGTCCCGTCCGACGCTGACTGCAAAGCATTGCATGGCATGTCACAAATGTGGGCAACAAACTGCCCGATTAAATTCAATGTTGAGAAATGCAAAGTGATGCACATTGGAAAAAAATAATCCCAACTACACATATAAAATGATGTGTTCTATATTAGCTGTTAACCACTCAAGAAAGAGATCTTGGAGTCACCATGGATACTTCTCTGAAAACTTCAGCTCAACGCACAGTAGCAGTCAAATAGGCTAACAGAATGCTAGTAACTATCAGGAAAGGGACAGAAAAATAAGAGAAAATATCGAAATGCCACTATATAATCGTTGGTGCACCCACACCTTGAATACTGTGCCCAGTTCTGGTGGCCCCACCTGAAAAAGGGTATAATGGAACTGGAAAACATTCAGAGCAGGGGAGCAATGATGATGAAGAGCATGGAATGGCTTTCCTATGAGGAGAGACTAAAAACATTAGTGCTGTTCAGTTTAGAGAAGAGGCAACTAAAGAGGAATCTCATAGTCGTCTATAACATGCTGAAAAGTGTAGAAAAAGTGAATCGAGAAGTATTATTCACCTTTTCCCATAATAAAAAAAAACAAAGAAGCAAAACAGAGGGAAAGGGGCCTTCATGCAATTAAACTGACCCCTGGAACTCATTGCCATGGTTTGTTCCGATGGCCAAAAGTATAACTGGGTTCAGATAAGAACTAGATAAGTTAATGGAGGACAGGCTATTAGCCAAGATGGCCAGGGATACAACACCATGCTTGAGGCAACCCTAAACCTCTGACTACGGAGACTGGGAGGGGGAAGACAGGGGAACACTCCAGCTGCCCTGTTCTGCATACTCCCTCTGAAGCTCTGGTACTGGCCACGATCAGAGACAGGATACTGGGCTAGATCAACCATTGGTCTGACCCAGTATGGCAGTTCTGATGTTCTTACAGGTAAATCTGGGGTCAAAGAATTAATTGTGATTTCTGCATAACATAATTTAGGCCAGGAGTCTCAAATGCAATTTACCTTAGGGCCAGTGCCAGTCCTCAAATCCTCCCAGCGGGCCAATAACGTCACTCATGCCACCCAGAGCCTGCCCCCAAAACTCCTTCCCCCCTAACTCCGCCCCCTACCTACCTAAGGCTCTGGGAGGAAGTTTGGCTGCAGAAGAATGTGAGGGGCAGGAGTCTCGGAGGGAGTTTGGGTGCTGGGTGCAGGCTCTGGGCTGGGGCAGGGGTGCAGGAGGAGGTGGTGCGGGTGCAGGATTGAGGAGGGGGGCAGGAGGAGATATGTGCTGAGGGGATGCGGGTGCCGGCTCTGGGCGAGGGTTGGAGACTGTTGCGCTTACCTGGCACTCTAAGGTGGGGCAGGCTGGAGGGACTCCATGCCTTGCTGCCCCAAGGCAATGCCCCTGCAGCTTCCCATTGGCTGCAGGAGTGCTTGGGGCAGGGTCAGCGCACAGAGGCACAGCCCCACCCCACCCTGGGGCCATAGGGAGAGGCCGGCAGACACCTGGAGTGAGCAGGCAAATATTGCACTGCCTGGGCCCTGGTAAATCCTCTGGGGAGTGCCAGGGTGCAGCAGGTGGGGCCAAGGGAGAAACCCAGCCCCAAAAGTGCTGGAGTCCCACTGGCCACATTAGGGAAATTTGCGAGCTGCAGCTGGCCTGCAGGCTGGGAGTTTGAGACCCCTGATTTAGGCCAATATGAATATTTTTTTCCACCATTAAATAACACAAAACATGCAACTAGAGTTAAATTCTGTGCCTAGTAGACAGTGATTAGTTAATATTCTAAATCCTTAACTTGGAAATGAAACAATGCACCATTTAAAATAGATGTGCAAGTTATTAGTTACACGAGCATTGGCTTGGTAAATCAATGCTAAAGAACACATGTTCAACCTAACAGCAATATGGAACACAAAATACACCCCATTTAGAAAAAAGCTCTGTAATATATGAAATCTTCCATGTATTTTACATAACACAGTCTGACCCAAAAAGACTATTACTTTTGTCTTTGCTTACTTCCTCTATTCTATCTAAACAAAACCATATTACAACAAACACCACTTCTTTCAACGTAAAAGACACATTTTTTTCTGTTTTTTTAACAACATTGGGTAGCTTCACCGAAATGAAACCTCAAAAAATTGGGTAGAAACTCATAAATGTTCCTCTCCACGGAAATCTTTAGTAAAAGGCGAAAGATTTATGCGATCTGAAGAGAAACCAGAGTATACCTCGCACTCCGCAGAAGGGCTGCCAGGGCAAGAGCCACATTTTACCATCTCACGGTGACTTCACTGACCGCGGCCGGAACCCCGCCTGTTTACAGCCCAGCGCACCGGCCCGATCACACCGCGCGGTCGCTCCTCGGAACCAGGCTCTCCGGGACCAAACCCGGCCCGCGCACCAGGGCGGCGGCGGAGGGTGCGCAATGCATTCTGGGGATGGAAATTAGCATTGCCGGGGAGGTGGGAGAGCGCAGGAGGAGCCCAGCCTCTGAGCTGCGGCTGCCGCTCCTGGGACGCGGCTCCGGGCGGGGCGGCGGCTCCCGGGATCCCAGCAGCTGCCCGGGCGCAGCCCCGCGCACTGGTTACCGGGGGCACCCGGGGCCGCGCGGGAGACGCCTCAGGCCGGGAGCCTGCGGGGCGGGCGGTGCAGCCGGGCTCGGGGCGCTGGTCGCTCCCGTTTGCCCGCGGGAAAGGGCCAGTGCAAGGGCCAGTGAGCTGGTAGGGCCGGACCGGCCATTGCCCGGAGCCTGCAGGGGGTCCCGCCCCCTGTGATCAGTACAGCCCGCCCGGAGCAGCAGAGAGCTCCCGGCTTGTGCCCAGCAACGTGCTCTGAGGCTCCGGGAAATGGTCTCTTGGGGCTGATTCTGCAATAGTTACTCCGGTTATGAGCACTTACGTTCCTGACTAGGACTCCTCACGTAAGTGCTCACCCAGGTAATGGTTGCCCAGTCTAGCTCCAGGGTTCTCAGACTAAGAACTGCAGTTAGGCGCAGCAAGTTATTAATGACTATTATTTAATATTTTTAATATGGCTACACCCAGCAGCTCCAATCAGGATCAGGGCCCCACTGCTCTGGGGCTAGACAAAGAGGTAGACAATGAATATTTTTAATAAGGCTGCACATGGCATCTGCCCCTGGCGCAGCGCCCACTCACGCTTCGTATCATTCTACCTCTGCCCAGGTTGCCCAATCTCCTGTTTGTTCCACGCCAGAGGCAGGAGGATGCTGAGTGGCTCAGCGCTGTGTCGCTCAGAGGCGCTCTTGTCTCTTCAGTGGCTTTGCCCAGCCAGGGCGGAGCATAGGTAACCGTGGCAACAACGGGCTCAGTTTCGGCCTTCAGGCCACACCGGCTCACGCGGCCGGAAAACGTACTTTTACGCGCTCCCTGGCGATTGGCTGGAATTGAGTTGTCCGTCATTCACCCTTGTCCAATTGGTTCGATGAGCTCAGTGTGGGGCTGGGCTCACGGTGGCGGGTAGCGGCATGGCGGACCGCGGCGCGTGGAGGGTGAGTGAACGGGGGCGTGCGGACGCGCGCACCGCCTGGGGCCCGTCGAGTGGTGATGACAGCGGGGGGGAGGGGTCCGCTCCTGGGCCAGGCCATCCCCCTCCGTCTCTAAGCGGCCTAGCTGGGCGCGGTGGCCTGCAGCGGGGTCACGGGACTCCTGCTAATACTGCCCCCGGGCGCCTGACCTCCTCCATGCGGGCTGCCAGCCCCGCTCCTGCGAGGGCAGGAGCATTACCCCAGTGTGCAGAGGGTGCAAGAACAGGGCCCAGCGCTCTGGCTACTGGCTCAGGTGTTCTGAGCAGTAGGAAACTCCCTGTTGCATGTTTCAGGATGAAGCTGATAAGGTAGAAGAATATTAGTATCCAAATTCTGTCCCTTAAAAAAAAGAGTCTTACCTTGAGCTGTTTACCACTGAATTGGTAGTAATGCAATAGCCTATGGCACCGCCTCACGAGACAGGGCCGCTTTGTCCCAACCTCTGTACAGTCGGACTCTTGGTTCCAGTTAGAGGAGTAAAGATGTAACAACAGCACAGTATTTAACCTCAAAACACAATACACTGAGACGGCATGTGGGGAAAATACCCCCATCAAGGCAGCTGAAATGAATGGGACAGGTTTGATTTCCCACCATGACAACATAGATCAGGCATTTTTAAACTCTCTTGTTCTTTACTACTAAGATCAAATATCAGGATTCTTCTCCTGCAGGTGTCTTCTTAATGTATTTTTTGCTATTTTACCAGCCTCCACGAACATGTGAGGATTATTGGTCTGAATGGAAACACTGTAAGGGCATCCGTAATTTATTCCATAATTATTATACGTATGGGGAAGCTCCCTCCTGTGAACAGTGGAAAATAGACTATGGCAATTGCAGAAAGTGGGAAAAAAGCAAAAGTCCAGATGCTAAGGTATGATGAATGCCAAACTGAAGACAGTATTAAGAATGGTAGAAAAAATAAATTGTGCATCATGCATGCAACATGGTCATCAGCATTAACCTTCCCCCACAAAAAATCTACTCAGCCACTCATACCACAGTAAAGAAAAAGAAGTAGATTTTTTCTAATTTATCAATATAAAGTACTTCCACAACTGAGTGGGCAAGAATGTCACAAGGCTGGTGTAATATATATATAAGAATAGTTATGTCAGTGATGAGAACAGGCCGTTTCCATGTTTGTGAGGTACTATGTAGATGTTGGATAATTTTCCAATACATGTAACTCTTGGGTTTGTTTTGTTTCTGGGAGAGGGGACTAACAACTGTAATATTTTAAGATTTTACAAATCCTTTAAAAATAATAAAATGTTGAGCCTAATTGCCTGCCACTGTCCTTTTCAATCCACAACCTTTTCTTCAAAACTGTAGAGGGGAAAATGTCTTGCTTTCTTCCCCATGCTAATCCACACAAAATGTTGCCACTAAAATCATCTTCCTCTCCTGTTGTTTTGACTATATCATCCCTTCTTCATCTCTCTCCACTAGCTCCCCATTATCTTATTTCAAATTAAAATTTTTGTCATTGCTTTTAAGAGCCAACATCCATCATTCATTCATCACAGTATACAGCTCTGACTTTGGAACCTTTCATGTTCTCCACCTTCTCCCTTCCACTCCATAAACAATGTCGGTCTTAATTTTCCCGTTTCCTTCTCCAGTGCCTGCCTTTTTTATGCTTCTATCGCCTGTGCTCACAATCTCACATCAGTTCTCTATATTTCTTGCATCATTCAAATCTCTCCTAGAAACCTCAGTTGTACTGTCTTGCCAATGAAAAGAGAATTTGAAAAAACACACCCTAACTTAATAGAATGCTATTAAAGCAGAAATAAATCATAGTGGTGTTAGTGCTACTATTATTAAAGTTTTGTTTATCAGAATCATTAACCCTAAAATTTCAAAATAACAATTGTGTTGCCAACTTGAGACAGTAGAGGGGCCTGATTTTAAGAGGGTGGACATCCAGCACTGTCTGAAAACAAGGCACTTTGAAAGCATCGACACCGAATGCCCCAAAATTGAGGCATTCAAAACCAATAGCTACTTTTGAACATGAAGGCCTTAAGGTTTGGGTTTTTGCCATAAAAAAGAATTATTTGTACAGGAATAGTCATACTTTTGGCCTTTTGCTATCTGTGTATGCTTTTAAACTTTTAATAGCAAACATTTTCTGCTATGACCTTTCCTTTTGTTGCCATTCCAAGCTGCTTTCATTTTAATATGGCAAATTAATTTTATATGCATCTTGGAAAAAGATCATTGGTAGAAGTAACTTGAGTGTGTGAGTAGCTAATGTTTATAATGTGCTTTGAAAATGCAGCACACCGAATGCTGAGTATTATATTGTCATGCATCGCAGGAATCCCTATGCAAGAGTGAAAGAGTCCGGATTCTGGAAAAACAGAAGTATGATCCAGTGTGGCAGCTGAGGAAGAGCCCACCAAGGGACTGGTACCTTCCTCTTGGTCAAGATAAACCAAAGTAATAAGACTACCTACCATATTTTGGCCCTCATATACCAGAAGATGTGAGGCCAATGCTATTTTTCTGCCATGTGACGGTGAAACAAGACTGTAGCCTCTAAAGGAGAAAAACTTCTCAGCTTATACTTCTGCTCACAGCAGTCCCTCACCTCATTAATGCCTATTTTGGAGTACATTTAATGGTGTTTAAGAAATGTCTTACTGAGATGTAAATATTTTAAAAGGATAGTTCAGGTGCGCAGTTTAATTCTTGTCTACTACAGTCCTCTGCCTTTCCCATTCATCCAGACAAGGACAATGCCTGCTGCTTTGAAGCAGCACACATTCACGGAGCCTGGCTGATCTTGCTATTAGAGCCCACCCCTCACTTGCTTCACATGGGCTAAGCATGCTGCCATTTATGGCATGCCCAAGACCAGACTAGCCAGATGAGGAATTAAAAAACCAAGCTAGCCCTCTCCATTGGCAATAGAGATTAGAGTCATCAGGACAGCCCACGCAGCTGGTATTTGAAAGTTTGTACAGATGCACTACTGTCATCCTTAACAGAGTGCTATGGGGCAGCAGACAGAAAATAAAGTTGACCTATACCAGCTGTTTGCCCCTGCAAAGTTATTCTCAGGCTGTTTTTGTTCTTAAATATGTTTGTGAAAGCATTAAAAGTTATCACAAAAATAAAGACTGCAGTGACTTTCAAAGATAAGTCTGATGGCTTTAAGCAAATTAGTTAAATGGAATCTCTTATCACATGCAGTATGAAAAGCTATATTTACTTTGTTGTGATATATATCATATCTGTTTTCCCCTTGACTTGTACACAGGCATCTCAACAAAACCTGAATTGGAGCTAAAGGAGAAATTGACAGTTATCTTCCCAGTACACTAGACTGACATGATTGCTTTAACAATTTTTCTTCATCGCATAATTATACTCTCAGGAACTATGGTTTGTCCAGAGTGAGGAATTGTTACTCAGGAATAAATGAAAGGGGAAAAAATATTCTATAAGTGAAAAAATAATGTTCACTAAAGCCACAGTTCTCTACATGGGACTGTGCTTCAGTTTCTGGCACAAAAATACAGTACTGTAGAACCCTGTTTAACTGGTCTAATTGGGACCAGGGCCAGATCAGATAATCAAAACTGAATAAACCAGGGAATGGGAAAATGCTATGCCGCAGCACCATCTAATGGCTACAGGAGAGATTGCCCACTTCTGGCCCTGGGGTCACGATTGTTTGGTAAATGCAGAGAGCCGGCTAAGGGAAGGTTAGATCAATGGAGTTCTAAAGTATTTTGTTTTTATTGGAAGTTTTATTGTCAAGATGGCCAGTTATAAGAAGAAAGGGAACAAGGACAGGTGGTGTTTTTCTTTTCTTTTGACAGCCATCTGCCTAGGGATGTTTGAAAAAGCAAAATAAATAGTCTAGTCGCATCCCACTGTGTCATCCTTTAATGCACTGCGTATCTCCTGTCAGCTGCATGGCAGTCTCTTCCGATCTCACTGTGTGTACACTTTGGTAATGTCGATGCATTTCCCTTCAGGAGCCTCATAGCCAGGAACCTGTGGTGTGTAACTAGGCCCCTCTTTCTCAAAGGGAAACAAGTCCTTATCTCGTCTTATTGCTGCTTGGTAAAGTTCTTCTGATTCGAGACGCAATTCCTCTAGTGCCTCCTGCTGAGCTGCCATAAGAGACTTCAGTGTTTCCATCTCTGCCTCATGTTCTTTCTGCTTGTACAGGGCCCATTTCTTCAGGAGCAGGGCTCGCCTTTCATTCTCCTCAAAGGACAATGGGGAGATCTCTCGCACTCTGACAAACATGAAAGAACAAGATAACATTATAACACAGAAGCTGCTCGCATCCCAAAGAGCAAGCATTTAACAAAAACTACAGTGAGATACAAAAAGGCAAGTTGGCCCAAACACACAGTACTCTGGATTGCCTTTATGTAGGGTCTTTCATTGGAGGATACTACAGCACTATCTAAGAGCAAATTCCACTTGCCCATTGATCTGTTTGTTTCTAAATGAACAAGTAACATATCATTCATATTATTTCAATTGCCACCACAGGGAGAGTGGGTGAGAAGATTTTGTATCTAAGCTGATGCATTTTGTGGCAATTTGCAAGATTCCTTTACAAACATTCCTCAATACACCTGAGGTAGTTACCTTTTTTAAAGGTAAGAAAACAGGAGGTTAAAGACTTGCCCAAGGTAATTAGAGAGACCAGGTGGGTGAGGTAATATACGCTTTCAAGCCACACAGCTTTTCTTCAGGTCTGGGAAAGGAACTCCCAGGTCACAGAAAAATGCAGGGTGGAACAGATGGTTTAGCATAAGTAGTTAGCACATAATGTAAGGGAGCTTAAATTCATTATTCTGCTAGATTCTACAAATAATGATTTATGGCTCATTATAACAATCTGTAACCCACTAACCCAGGGGTTCTCAACCTATCTATCATTGTGGGCCCATGGAGTTTGAGAACCACAGCGCCCCTCCCCAACCCAAAATCCCCTTTGCCCAGCACCCCCTGCCCAGACACCCATCCACAGAGGGGGGACAGGAGCGAGCAGCTGGCACCCGCACCCCATGAGGCTCGGCTGCCTAAAGCCTGCTGCAGCACCCTCACAAATCCCTACTTTCCAGTGCTCCCCCCAGCCCCACAAACCTGCCCAGAGACCTGCTCTTCCACACCCTGTCCCCTGCAGCACTCACCAGCCCCCTGCTGGCAGAAGTGCTCCAGCAGGCTGCCAGATGCTGTCTCCCCCTCAGCCAGACCTGCCTCCATTCAGACCAGAATGGCAAATTTTGAATTTTTATTTTTTTTAGCATGCAGCTGGGCTACAGCTCTGTGCTAACTGGGCTGCATACAGCCTGCCCACAGGCTGCCCACTGCATTAACCCCATATTTTTGTTTTATGACTGCATAGGTGTTAATGGGCTTCTCTATCTTGAATGGTCCCTGTGACGGAGTGGGGGGTTTTCTTGGTTTTTTTTTTTTGTTTTCTAGTGGGTTGCATTCAGAGGGAGTGGGACTCAGTGTCCCCAGGTGTTTCTGGGGACTTTCTAGGAGGGAGGAAGGGAGCGAACGGGGAAGCTGCCCCCTCCCCCGGCAGGCAGGGCCACCCAGAACGCAGGAGTTTTAGGGGCTGCAGGGCTCTGGGCTAAGGGGACCCCGGGGCCCTGGCCTGCAGCCCTAAAGCCCCTTTCAGAATGCGGCCCTGCGAGCATGGGCCAGAGGACTCAGGAGGAGCAGGGGCAGCCGTGCAGCCAGCGGCCGGACAGAAGTGGCGCTTTCAACCTTCAAAGCTGGCCGGAGAGAAGTGGTGCTTTGAAGGAGAAAGTCCTCTGGCCTGTGCTTGCAGGACTGCATTCCAAAAGGGGCTTTAGAGCTGCAGGGCAGGGACCCCTTAGCCGAGGGCCCTGCAGCCCCTAAAGCCCCTGCGTTCTGGGTGGCCCTGCCTGTTGGGGGTGGGGGGCAGCTCCCAGAATCACAGCCATAGGGGCGGTGCCGCACTGCGCAGAGCTACCTGCACATGCCCAGCACCAAAACAGGAGCTGCCCAGGTAAGTGCTCTGCACCTCCTGCCTATGTCAGACCTGAGCCTCCTCCCCCACCTCCACTCTGAGCACCCTCCCACACCCCGCATCCCACCCTGAGCACCCTCCCACACCCTAACTCCCTCCCAGACCCCACACCACATCCTGAGTGCCCTCCCACACCCTAACTCCTTCCCAGACCCCGCACCCCCGACCCCAGGGTTAGACAGGGGCACCTCCCCACCACAGTATATAATGCCTTTGTCTGCCCCCCAAAAATGTCCTTGGAACCTAACCCCCCACATTTATATTAAATCTTATGGGAGAATTGGATTCGTTTAACATCGTTTCACTTAAAGTTGCATTTTTTCAGAAACATAACTACAACATTAAGTGAGGAGTTACTGTAGGGGGTAGTTCACTATTATCTGCACCTCTCCAGTTCATTATCAACCCCAAGGTAAAAGGTGGCAGTTCTCTATACCGTGAAGCATCCAAAAACTTGAATGGTGTTACAAAATCCTCAATGGGAATCATTTCCTGGGCAGCTTTTTCCATCTTTTTTATCTTTTTCTTCATACGGTCCTTTTGTGCTTGTTCTCTCCTTGGATCTACCTTCTTTTTCTTCCTCGGTTCTGCTCTAGTGGAGGAAATTAATTTAAAAATTTTGTATCTGTGTATACACATGTAATACTTAATACTTTATTTTCATTTCTATATTAAACCCATCCCAGAATAAAAGGCTGTGTCTAATAGGGAATATTTTTCTATACATACTGGAAATTTGAGAAGCATTCTTGCAGCAAATCAATATAAACTGTAATATAGTACCTTTTCTTATATCAATCTATACACAGAAGAATAATACTTAACACTTTACAATCAAACATTAACAAAGTAGTCCTCACAGCACTCCTATGAAGTATCATGCCCATTTTACAGATAGGGAAACCAAGAGAGTGGGTCAGTGACTTGCACAATGCTACAGAATAAGTCAATGGCAGTCAGTCGTAGAACTCCCGTGTTCCTGGTTGGTGTTTAAGGAAGCAGCAGGCTTGGTGGATTGTACCACACACACAGTATAGGCAGACAGGTTTTATATTTAGATGTTGGCTTGAAACAGAAGTCATACAGTATTTTAGCTGCTAACTACAGAGTCATTTTAACCAAGTTGTATTAAGAAAAGGGTGGCATGCAAACTGATACTACACATCTATAAATGTAAAAAAGTGCATTAAAATATTTTTTAGTGCAACTAGTGCCACATTTCAACTACTGTTCAAATGGAAAAACCGGAATGCTGTTTAAACCAGAAAATCTCCAAACATACACTTTTACATTACATGCCTTCATAACTGAGGAATTATGAGTAAATACAACTAACTGTAAACTAAAATTTTATTCAGAGCATTAGCTACATATATGGGAATTAAACACTACACTGAGCCTAATAGTTCTACCTTTTTTAATACCTATGCCTCATAATGTAGAAATATATATGTGCACATATTCATTTGAATAATTTAAATTTTCCTAACTTCCTGTAAGGAGGATGGGAACATCTGAAAACTATTCTATGAAAGACAATGTAAGTTGCATTTTACCTCATGGGGAGGGACGCCTGAAATGCCAGCATAGAAGTCTGCCAATGGTTTCCCCGAAAATGAATGGTCCAGGACAGCTGAAAACTAAAAAGACAAAAAGGAATACAAAGCATGAGAAGAATCAAATTATGTTAATATATAGCTTTTGTATACTGCCTTTTATTAGTGATTCCACTTGCAGGCATACATTATAATGAATAAGCTTCAGTCCATCCTCAACTGTTTGAGCCAGTAGCGGGGCATGGCACAAACTCAACTGTAACAAACATTAACCCTTTCAGCTCAATAACAGTCCAAATTTTGCACTGTATGAAAGTCTAAAACCACAAGGGGGGAAAATCCCTTTTAAAAAAAAAATCACAACTTAATTATGTCTCAAATTCAAATGACTGTATTTGAAAAATAAAAATAACTGATTCTACAAACTAGGCAGTATTTTCAGCTTCATTTTTAGGAACAGAGTGATGCAGTTTCTCAAGGTCTACAGAGGATATGAAGTCTGCTACAAAAGAAACACAATCTGTCAAAGTTTGGGTCACCAATTTGTCTGTGCCCTTCTGCTTAAGCACAGATTAAGTCTGCTGGTACCACGACCGTCCCTCTCAATCCAAGCAGGTGTCCAACTCTTTTCCAAAAGCTCCATCCTGATGACAAGGAACATGTATCACATGCTGGGACTGCTGCTTCCAGGAAGGCAAAACACCCACAATTGGCAGTGAGGATAGCCAGGCAGATCCAGACGGTGCACCAAACGAAAGGCCAGGAATATCAACCAGGGCCGCGCTTATGGAAGGCACCGGCGGGACATGACGCCCGGGCGGGCCCTGCTGGCTCCGGGCTCGGATCAGAGCATCGCCTGCAGGGGCTTAGTGGCTACTACGCCTCTCCATCACTCACGGGCGTGGCCGCTCTGCCCAAGGGGGCCCCGCGTGCCCGGCATTCCTCGCGCCAGGACACCCCGTGCAGCGAGGGGGCGTTGCCGGGGGGCTCGGGCCGGGCAGGAGGTGGTGTCACGGCGGCCACATGTGCCGGCTAGAGGAGGCCAGGGTGGGGACCGGCCGGCGAGCCCCAGGGCAGGAGCCCGGGGGGATCCCTGGCCCTACCTGAGCAGGGAGCTCCCCGCTCCGCCCCGGACTCTGGGGAGCAGGCGCACCGCCCCGCAGGCTGCCGCCAGCATGGTTCGTGCGGGGCCTGGGCACCTCTCCAGCAGCGGCTCCTCTTAGCGCCCCGCCAGTGCGGTGCGCCAGCAACTGCGGCCGGCTGCAAACCTGATCCCCCCCACCCCTAGTTCCGCCTCGCGAGGAATCCGGCCCTGGGCGCAGAGCAGCGTGGGAAGCCGGCGCAGAATCTCACTGCCTGAGGAGGGCCAGTGGCTTAAAGCGGGGGAAAGAGGCGCTTTACATTGGTAGCAGGGCTGCTACGGGACAGTGCAGGACTCACGTGGGGCTGAAGGGGGCGCTCGAGGAGAAAGTACAGGCGAGTCTGATGCTGAACCCCTGGATCCTGAAAACCTAGAATCCTCTCAACTCCTCTAGTGACTGGTCACTGACCCACCTGCAGCCCAAACACACGGAACCCTAGAGTCCAGTCCCTGCAGTCTGGACATCTGAAACCCTCTTAAACCCAATGCCTCTGGAGTAATCACCAAATACTTGGCTCCCTAAACCCCCTGCAGTCAGTAGCTGCCCCTGTTTGAGAATATGATACAGCATGTCTTACCCTTGTACTCCAAGGGTGTCCCCAAACACAGCTATTAATATTTGAAATAAAACAAAAGCTAGTAGCAAGTACCGAGGGGGTGTGGGTGGGGAATCAGGTGACAATCTGAAAAGTACAGGAGTGGCACCTTAGAGACTAACAAATTAATTTGAGCATAAGCTTTCATGGGCTACAGTGATTGAGGGAGGTGGAATGAGCTAAAAAAAATCAAGAGGATTAATATATTTGCATGGAAAAAAATCTTAATTAAATATCTGACTATGAACGATGCACAGATTAGACTCCCACAGATGAAATCCTGAACCCATTCAAGTAAATGGGAGTATTGACTGTAATGCCAATAGGGTCACTAATTCATCCTGAGTATCAAAATAAAAACGTTTTCCTTCAACTGCTCTTCCAAAATATTTGAATAATTCAAGTCCTTCACTGAAGGCCTTTCTGAAATTAGTTAGCAGTTTTCAAACTGGCTTTCTGGAAATAAGCCACTGAAGGGATCAAATTTGAGCTACTGGTTACCAAATATAGGGCCTGACCCCACAAGACTTTAACTGTGTACATAATCACTCACATACATCTGTGTTTAGAGAATTGAATGCTGGGATGCTACATATAATCCTCCACCCCCTTTGACGTGACTGGCACACAAATTCTTTAATCCTGTAGCTGGACACATTATGTTCCAACACACCTACTTTTTTCCTACCATTTGGATGATGATGTATAAGTATTCAAAGTCAGTTTCCCTTCCTCCTCCTCCACACAATGCTCTCAGCTTTTTAAATATAAAAAAAGGAAGAATTCAAAATACTTCATTGAAACTCATTGTGCAGGATTCTTTAGCTGAAATGGAGATAACTGAAAATACAGAATTTGGAGCATAAATTAAAATTGTGTCTGACATCCCATTCCTGGAGTTAAATCATGGCTTCATGTAAATCAATGGAAGTTTTGCCACTGACTTCAGTGGGACTAGGATTTCACCCCTGAATTCCAATACCAGTACCTAGCACTGGACAGTCACCAATAAATAGAGCATAAATACCTATTTACACAGGACTTTAAGGGAGATAAATCTAGAGTCTTATCACATGATTTAAAGTTTTGCACAATTCCAAAGTTTTTATCATGCAAAAACAGGGCAACACATTAATGGGAATATGCTACAAAAGAGTTAAAAGTGAGTGTGATTAATATGCTACTTAGGCCACTCATGAAAAAGTAAACAACCAGACTCCTCCAGCTTCACAGCATTGTACATTATTTGTAGGGGAAGAGAGAGGCAAGCAGAAGAGGGCAGACTAGATGATCTACTGCGTGTTTTTGTCTCTGATTTTCTGATGCTTAGAACTATGAACAATTTATGGACAATCACAAAGTTTCCCTAAAGAAAGTAAAATTGCCCTAGCTTATGAAAAAAGAACAGTAAATGCAAAGTGTAGTTATTCATCTAACAAACATTTTTGTTTATGAAATAACTGTAGAGAAAACAACATTATAGCAAAGTAAATTATGTGAGCATCAGCTACAAAGGTAATAACATATATCTTGTGTCTAGACATAGTTAAGAGTATGTACTGGCAAGTTTATTATGTTCTTGATACAGTTACATAATGATGTATGTGGTAGCATAAAGTTTCACACTGGGTACCCAATGTCCCATTATAGGGATATTTACCTAGTGCTGCTAAATTCGGCCTATTTAGAGACCCATGATAAAGGGACACTGTTTTACATAATTAAAAATTCAACATATACCTCACCTTTTGCCCTGGTCCTGCAAACACTTGCACACCTGTGGTCCCCGTGAACTGAAGGAGTGTAGTGTTTGCAGGATTGAAGTCCAGGTTATTGAAAGTTATTTTCCTTTTAGTATCTAAATGTTCTTTTTCCTGTTCATGTTGTTGGTTTGATTTTTGCATTTCTCTCAGCTTTGCCAGTGACAATGGACTAGTCAGTTTCACTTACAGCACAATGCAATTGTCACTCAACCCAGATCTTCCGCCAACTGTACCGGGGGGTCACTCAGCCCAGACCTCCCCACACCCCATCTCTGCCCCAGGGGTGGGTCACGCAACCCAGATCTTCCCTCATCTCTGCCTGGGGAATGTTTGTGTCAATCAGTCGACACCTTCTCCCATCTCTGCAGGGGGAGAGGGATATCGTTCAACCCCCAGATTTGCCCCCATTTCTAACCCCAGCTCAGACCTTCCCTCATCTCTGCCGGGGGGTCACTCAAGCCAGACTTGCCCCATCTCTGCTCGGGGGAGGGGGTGTCACTCCTCCCAACCTAGACCTGTGCATCTCTGCTGTTGGGGGTCCCTCAACCCGGACCCGCCCCATCTTTGCCCGGGAGGGGCACTGGGGCCGGACTCCCCGCAGCGCGTCGCTCCGCCCAGACCGACCCCTGGCCCCACGCGGGAGCGGCGGCGGTCCGGGGCGCTGGTTTCTCCCGCCTTCTGCAGGCGGGGGGAGCCGGGCTCGGGGCGGCTGTTTCTCGCCGGGCCAGTTAGGCGGTTGCCCGGCGCAGACTTCCGGCGTTGCCGGGGAGCCGCTGGGACCCGAGCGGGGGATGCGGCCGGGAGGAGGTGCCTGGGGCAGGGCCGGGGCCGGGGCCGTGGCCTGGGGATGGAGCGGCGCTAAGGCGGCTCCGGCCGGGGCAGGGGCCGGCCAGCGCGGAGAGCGGAGCGAGGCGAACCAGGCTGCTGGCTGCTGCTGAGCAAGCCGCCGCCTCTCGGACAGCCCGGAGCCGCCGCCGCCCGGGGGTCCCGGGGGCACGGGCCGGGGGGGGGGCACGGGCCGGGGGACAATGAAGCTCCTGAAGCCGACCTGGGTCAATCACAATGGTGAGTGCGGGGCCCGGGGTGTCCCGGGCTCGTTGTCCCTGGCCGGCGGGGCGGAGCCGGTGCCGGGGCGCCCCAAGGGGCGAGTCCCGTGGGTGCGTGCGGGGGCACCGGGCCCGGGGAGGGCTCTGCGCGCGTGAACTTCGCCGTGAACCCGCTGAAAGTAACAACCCCCCGCCCCGTGTCCCAAAGCAGCGCCCTTGACTCCAGCCCCAGTGCTCTGTGCGCCCCCCGAGAGCGACTCTCATTGGAGGATGAGACGCTGCGCTTGGAAAGAGGGACAGTTTGGTTTGGTGGGGAAAGCTGTCGTGATAGGATCTTCGTGGTTAAGGGGCATGCCAGTCTTTGATCGCGAGGGTGTATGTGTGAAAAGACGAATGCACTGTGCAGATTTGAAGCTACTTTGTTACTCTTAGTTAAAGTTAAACATTTACAAGCGTTTTGCACTTTAATAGCCCATGGGGTTTGTGATTTTGCTTTTCCTCTAAAGCGAATGAGATGTAGCTGTTACTGAGCGTAAACTAATCCCTAAGCGCATCTGTTTTTAGCAGCTGCAACACTGTAGCAGATATGAAGAGATGTGGTATAGCTTGTTTCCAAATAACAAGATAAGGATACATTCTTTGGCATGAGTAAAGTGTCTGGAAATCTGCTTTTCTTGGCTCGTTGTGGATTTTTATACATTTGGAAGGTTGAGAGAAATAAGATGCAGATAGCTTGCTAAAGTAAATGGAATGAAAATAAAACGAAACTATGTTTGCTAGAGAAACATGGTTTCCAAAATTCAGACATTGGCTTGCAACTCTGCATAGCAAAAATGTCTGCCAGGAGATCTGTGAGCTGTTCTGTCAAGCAGGGCTAATCTGTTTCTTTCCGAGGCCCCTCAACATGCTGAAAAAAATTCCAGGGCCCATCTGTGCCACAACAACAGTTTTCCTACATATCCAGTAGATTAAAAGCCAAGGCCAGCGTTAGGTGATAGGAAGCAGGGCAGTTGCCCAGAGGGCCTCGTGAAGCTTAGACTGTGCCTACACTGCCATTTTCAGCGCTAAAACTTTAGTTATTCAGGGGTGTGAAAAAACACCCCCTTGAGCGACAAAAGTTTTAGACAGCAGCTCTTGGTGATAAAGCTACCATTCTGGGTGGGTTTTTTTTTAATCACCGGGAAAGCTCTCCCCCAGTGATAAAGCGTGACTACTCTGCCCACATCACAATGCTGCCGTAGCCGTGCTGTAACGTGGGGAGTACAGACATACCCTAAGTTGCTCTGGCTTCAGTTTTCAGCTGTTGGTGGGTCTTGGGCTTTGACTCTTTGCCCTGGGCCCCAGAAAGTTTAACCTAGCCCCGATCTCTGGTTTATTTTGGTGGATCCCCAAAACCTGCTCGTAGCCCTCCAGTGGGCCCCGGACCCTTAGTTGAGAACTACTGCTGTGAAAAACAGAATGATGTACTCTATTTTGTTTCACAAGCATAGTTGCAGTTTTCATTCAGGGAAACCTTTGACATAGTGAAAAGAATATAAAGGCACCAAATTGTGGATTTCTTGGCTTTCACACTGGATAGTGAAATGGTGTCATTCAGTGGCTGCATTGTAAGAAGCCTGAGCTGGTTATAAGTATTCAGTACAAATATTCATGAATTTAGTGCTTATGAAAGTGAAGAGTAGTCGGTTGAACAAAGCATACTTTGAATTAGCATGCAAGAGATGTACAGATTTCCACATACCTCTATTCCATTCTGGGCCTTGTGCTTAAAATTTATAGAAGTTCTGCACAAATGGGTACTAACCTGAGGCCACCAAAATAATTTTTGTTTTAATCAGTTGTTTTGTATATTTATGTCTCCAGATGTGTCAAGTTGCTGCACTTGCCCATTATACTTCCTGTAATTCAGCCCATAATACATAGTTGTGGAAGAATAGTATCCTGATATATTGCCCCACATACTATATATTTTTCAGAATGTATGTGCACATGAACAGTAGCATCAGATTCTATACTAAGATTAAGAAGTCATTGCTTTTAAACTGTCTTGTCTGCCACTTCTGTAATTACATTCTCATAGTGGTTTGCGAGCTATGATATATCTTGATCTTCAAGAATAAAGTGTTCCTAGTGAGATATAAGTTAATGTACATTTGCAGAGGAATGCTGTAATTTCTTACCAACATTTTTTTATCAGAGTACAATCAGTAGCAAACAAACAACTTAGTGTCTAAATTATTACATCACAATGATGTGAGTGGAACAAGTATTGGTCATGTAAAGAGTTAATTTTGCATGTTCAAACTCTGCCCATATACAGGTACTTTTTTATAATTTGTTCTGCATATACTTTTATTTTGACAATGCAATTTACACCATAATATAAAGTTTTAGAAACTTGAACTCATTTCTTTCAGGTGACTGATATCTAGAGTAAACTGAGTATTGTTCAAATTGGACAATGTTGGGGTTCTTAAAGCTGGTTTATTGTATGGTTTATTAGAGAGACCAAGTAGGTGAGGTAATATCTTTTATTGGGCCAACTTTTGTTGGTGAGAGAGACATGCTTTTGAGCTTCACAGAGTTCTTCTGGTCTTCTAAGTTAGCATAAAACTGTAGTTAAATTGTAGGTTTTATGATTAATTTTGACCTCAATCCTGCAGACACTTACAGACATGCTTAACTTGGATAGATATTCCATGCTTGAATAAAACGAGTACAACAGTAGGAATATACTACCGACCACCTGACTAGGATGGTGACAGTGATTGTGAAAGACCCAGGGAGATTAGAAAGGTTATAAAAACAGAAAACCCAATAATAATGGGGGATTTCAACTAACCCATATTGACTGGGAACATGTCACCTCAGGATGGGATGAAGAGAGAAAATTTCTAGACACTATTAATGACTGCTTCTTGGAGCAGCTAGTCCTGGAACCAACAAACAGAGAGGGAATTTTTGATTTAGTCCTAAGTGACGCGCGGGATCTGGTCCAAGAGGTGACTGTAACTGAACCATTTGGTAATAGCAACCATAATGTGATTAATTTAATATTCTATGGTGGCGGGGGAAAGGGAGGATGTCAAAGAAGCCCACCACAGTAGCATTGAACTACACGAAAATGAGGAGCCCAGTTGAACAGAAACTAAAAGGAACAGTCACGAGAGTAAAATGCCTGCAAGCTGGATGGAAACTTTTAAAAAATCACTGTAACAGAGGCTCAAATTATATGTATAACCCAAATGGGAAGAAAAATAAAACAGCCACCATGGCTAACCAACAGAGTAAAAGAGGTGTTTAGAGACAAAAAGGCATATTTTACAAATTGGAAGTCAAATCGTACTGAGGAAAATAGAAAGGAATATAAACTCTGGCAAGTCAAGTGCAAAAGTATAATTAGGCAGACCAAAAAAGATTTGAAGAGCAACTATTAAGAGACAAACTAACAGCAATTTTTTTTGAAGTATATCATAGGCAGGACGTCTAGCAAACAATCAGTAGTGCCACTGGATGATCAAGGTGCTAAAGGAGCACTCCAGGAAGACAAGGCCATTACAGAGCAGCTAAATTAATTCTTTCCATGAGTCTTCTCTGCAGAGGATGTGAGGGAGATTCTTACATGTGAGCTATTCTTTTTAGGTGATACATCTGAGGAACAATCCCAGATTGAGGCATCAATAGAGCAGATTTTGAAACAAATGGATAAGTTAAATAGTAATAAGTCACCAAACACCAGGATGATATTCACCCAAAAGTTCTGAAGGAACTCAGATTTGAAATTTCAGAACTAATAATTGTGGTATATAACCTACTGCTTAAATCAGCCTCTGTATTAGATGAGTGGCAGATAGCTAATGTAATGACAATTTTTAAAAAAGGCTCCAGAGGCAATCCTGGCAATTACAGGCCAGTAATCCTACCTTCAGTACCAGGCAAATTGGTTGAAGCTATAGTAAAGATGAAAATTATCGGACACATAAATGAACAAAATACTTTGGAAGAGTCAACACAGTTTTTGTAAAATGAAATCATGAGTCACCAATCTATTAGAACTCTTTTGTGGGGGACAAGAAAGATGTGGAGAATGGTGATCCAGTGGTAGTGTACTTGGACTTTGAGAAAGCCTTTGATAAGGTCTGTCACCGAAGGGTGTTAAGCAAAGTGGGCAGTCATGGAATAAGAGGGAAGGTCCTTTCACAGATCAATAACTTGTTAAAAGACAAGAAACAAATGATAGGAATAAATGGTCAGTTTTCACAGTGGAGTGAGGTAAATAGTGGGGTCCCTCAACGATCTGTGAGGACCAGGGAGGTTCAACATATTGAGAAATGATTTGGAAAATGGAGTAAACAATGAGGTGATGAAGTTTTCAGATGATACAAAATTAATCAAGGTAGTTAAATCCAAAGCAAACTGCAGAGAGTTACAAAGGGATCTGACAAAAGTGGGTGACTGAGCAACCAAATGAGAAATGAAGTTCACTGTTGATAAATGCAAAGTAATGCACATTGGAAAACATAACCCCAACTATACATACAAAATGATGTGGTCTAAACTAGTTACCTCCACTCAAGAAAGCGATCTTTGAGTCATCATGGATAGTTCTCTGAAAATATTTGCTCAATGTGCAGTAGCAGTTAAAAAAGCTAACAATGTTAGGAGCCATTAGCAAAGTGATAAATAATTAGACAGAAAATATCATATTGCCACTGTATAAATCCATTGTATACCCACACCTTGAATACTGAATGCTCTTCTGGTCACCCCATCTTGAGAAAGTACTGCAAAGGGCATCAGAAATTAGTAGGGCTATGGAATAGCTTTCATATGAGAAGAGATTAAGAAGACTGGGATTGTTCAACTTGGAAAGGAGGTGACTAAGGGGGAATATGATAAAGATCTACAAAATCATGAGTAGTGTGGAGAAAGTGAATAAGGGTTATTTACCCTTTCACATGACACAAGAACTAGGTGTCAGTGAAATTAATAGTAGGTTTGAAGCAAACAAAATGAAGTCACCCTGTGGAACTCATTGCCATGGGAAGTTGTGAGGGCCAAAAGTATAATTGGGTTAAAAAAAGAATGAGATATGTTAATGGTTATTAGCCAAGATGGTCAGAGATGCAGCTCCTTGCTCTGGGTATCTCTAAACCTCTGACTGTCAGAAGCTGGGACTGGACAACGAAGATGGATCACTTCATAACTGCCTTGTTCTGTTCGTTCCTTCTGATGCATCTAGCACAGTCCACTGCTAGAAGACAGGATACTGGGCTTGATGGACCATTACTCTGACCCAGTTTGGACATACTTGTCTCATTCACTACTGAGTGGTCCATTGAAGTAAATGAAAATGGTAGTAAAATTAAGCATGTGGGTAAGTGTCTGCATGAGTGTAGCCTCAATATAAAGAGAACTTTTAATCAGTGTACATTAAAAATATTTACTTTCATCTTGAAACAGTTAATTACCAAGCAAACATATCTTCTAAATGAAAGGTCACATTGATCTGAAAGAAAGTGAAAGCATTTTCATTTGAGATACTTGGCTTGATTTCCTTTTAAAAAGTTCTGCTAGGTTAGTATTACAAATGTAGCTTTTACAACCTAAATGTAATATTAAGATCCTGATCCTGCAAACATTGAGGCATATGAGTAATCCCAGTGAGTTTAACAGGACTACTTGTGTGTTAGTGTTGACTGGATAGGAGGCATAAATTGTTTCTGCTGTATATATCAGAAACCTTAGGTGACTATTTTTACCTTTTCCTCCCCACTATCAGAAGAGCTCCTTCCATAGCAGTTGCTGGGGAAGCAAGAGACCAGGAATCTCCTCCTCTTCCTCTCTCTAATCGATCCTTCGGCATGTCCTTTGGAGCAGTGCTTCTCAAAGTCGGGCCGCCGCTTGTTCAGGGAAAGACCCTGGCGGTCCGGGCCGGTTTGTTTACCTAACGCATCCTCAGGTTCGGCCGATCACTGCTCCCACTGGCCGCGGTTTGCCGCTCCAGGCCAATGGGGGCTGTGAGAAGCGGTGCGGGCTGAGGGATGTGCTGGCCGCCCTTCCCGCAGCTCCCATTGGCCTGGAGCGGCAAACTGCGGCCAGTGGGAGCCATGATTGGCCGAACCTGCGGACGCGGTAGGTAAACAAACCGGCCTGGACCACCAGGGGTTTTCCCTGAACAAGTGGCGGACTGGCTTTGAGAAGCACTGCTTTGGAGAATACTCTTCATCTCTTCCCCCCTCACAACCTTCTGAGGGTTCTGCAGGGCTCTGTTCTTGATCCCTTTTTCTTTCTCTCTCCCTTTACATTTTATCTCTGGGTAATCTTATCCACAAACACAAATTCAACTACTATCTCTATGTTGACAACTCTCGGATCTACCCCTCTACTCCAGACTTGTCATCTTCTGTCCAAACTAAAATCTCAGCCTGTCTCTAACATCTCCTCATGGATGTCTAGCTGTCAGATCAAACTTAACATGCCTAAAAAAAGAGCTCATAAACTCAGTCCTCCTCCAATCCCTACTTTAGTTTAATTTAGGCATACAATTTATTACCTCTTCAAGCCACCTCACTGAATGTAAATATTTGAATAGATTTGTGAATCTTGTTGAATGTTCTATATTAAAAGGGTTGGAGAGAAATAAAATTAATGGAAACTCACCCATATTATGGTAGAAACTCACACAGGATGTTGACAACTTTGTTTCACTTATTTGTGCCTCAAGCTAAACAAAAAGATGTCCATTTAAAGTTTATCAACAAAAGAGACGTGTTTGCAAACAATTGAGTGTGTTTTCTTTAGCTGTGGTGGCTGTAATTTAAATTCCCTTAAGTTCAGGAAAAACCAAAATCTATATGATAAGATTTTCCAAGCTCCTTTTGACTCCTGAAGTTTCTAAGTTGTATTGTCATGTTTTGGACTCCTTATCCTTTGAGAAAAATCCTTAGGAAAGTTTTTTTTAGTTAAACCTAGTTTGGCTCTTAACACCATGTGATTTTGGGACTTTGATCGTTTAAACTGTTAGAGATCATTGTAACTGTATAAAAAATATCCTGGAACTTAGTCTGTCAAATTTAAATATTCCCCACATTAATATGTCCCTGGTGTTTTGGTTTGTTGTTTCATTAATGAAGAAGTCCTGAATTTCCCACCAGTTACTTGAGTTTCTGGCAAAAGGAAAAGCATTCATCCACTTGCAAACAGGAACACTTTACCTTTTGGCTAATTCCAACAGGATACAACAAAGTAATTCAGAGAGAATTCAGGAAGAAAGCAGTTACTAACAAATCTAATAATGGCTCTTTTTTGTGTAATTTTGACAAAATGAGACAATGTGGTTTGTAAACTGTTCACAAATACAGTGAAGCAGTTCTTAAATGCTTTAATCTTTATTTCATGGTGCCCACTAAAGTGAATAATAACTTTAACAGACAAAAGAAATAGAGCATGGTGATGGCAACAACTCTGTCTTGCTGAGTTTCCTTCCTGTACTACATTTATACATTTTTCTCTTTTTTAAATCATTTTACATCTGTAACTTCATAATACTGGAAGCAGATGTACTTACTGGAAATGATTGGAAAACTGAAGATAGAGAATCTGATGATTGTTGAAGTGTTCCGTATTTTAAGGGATAGAGAAGAACCAAGTGTTACTGGGTCTAACTCAACAAAACAGAGATAAGGTGCCATTATCTAAAGGGAATCTCTGTATGGTAAAGGAATTAATGTACATTCACAGTGTGCAGTTTTAGTACTGATTTTATCCAGTTTAATCAAAGAATAACACAGTAACAGTCTGATTCCATACTGAAGCAATTGTGAGAATGCACAGCCCTGGAACTGTGCTGCTGAGGTGATAAGGAAAATCTCTCTAATATGCTTCAGAAATCCAGCACTTGCTACTGCTGACCCAGAACCTCTAGTTTTGGAGTTCTGAAGGTGCACATTTGTTTTGTCGAACTATGCTTGTGCATATGACTATCCCACTAAAATCGTAGCAGTAATTTCAGTCTGTGCTTATGCCAATTAAAATCTGTAATAGATTATAACTTTGATATGTTTTTTTTAAATTTGTCAAAATGATGACTCCTTACTGAAGATTAACCATAGTTCATATTTAACGGTCAGCCTTTTTTGGGGTACTATTTATTTAGGAAGTATTGAGAGGTTTACAACTCTTTGCCATGTAAAAAGATGGCAAAACAACAATCATTACAACAGTGAGCTGTTGTTTAATGATACATTACGCAGGAGTATAGTAATCAGATCTCCCTGTTTAACTAAGTGTTACCACATTAAAGAGTGAGCATCATTACAACACCAAAGGCGTGTTGTGTCTAGTGATTTAATTAAATTGAATGAAACTTCTGATTACACATTTGTAACAGATCAGGCATATCTATTAAATGTAATATTTCAAAATATTGGGCAAGTGTGCTTTTTTTTTTTTTTTTGGCAAGTGAATGTACTTTTAAGTCTTGAATGTAAAAGGGAATCAAACATCTCAGTATCTGTCTTCGTAACTGGTGTGTGAATTTTTCTGTACTCAAAGCCTCTCATATTCTTTTAACCATTTCTCTACAGTAGATTCAACCATTTTGTAAGGGATTATTTTGAAGAAAAAAAATTGAAACAGCTTTTCCAAGTTAAAAGGAGTTTATTTCCTCCACATTTCACTTGCATAACTCAAAGAACTGAATAAGTTCTTCTGAAATATTCCAACAAATTCACCCTTTGGTCTGAGTTCAAGTATTTGTTGTTTCAGTTCAAATAAATGAAAAGGGAGATTTTGAATGAAAGTGGCTTTGCAGCTGCCGTATAATTCTTGCTGCTGCAGACTCTGTATGTCATTCATACCTGACTTTTTTATGCATATTTAATACTCGTCAATCACCAAACATAGTCCAGTTGGTCAAGACAGTGTCAGGTGACTAAACTCTATGAAGCTCTGAGGTAGCCTATGCTGTGAGGAGCTCTTACTTTTTCATGGTTCACTGAAGTACAGAAAATGTACATGTCAGGAAGAATGTTCCTCACCAAATCTTTGTGATAGGATCTGCTTAGTCCTTAAGGCCACTCCAGAATCCATAGCAGTGCTTATGTGGGTCTTTAAAGGGACTGCTGGGACTGCCATGCAAAAAATTGAGAGATGTGTCCAGACATGATGTGACACTCCTGCATTTTCATGTGTGTGATGCATTCCTGGTAAGGTGTCATAAATTTGTGTGAGAGTATGAGAAACTACAATTTTTGGATTTAAAAATAACGAGCTTCTACTGCTTGAGTTAAAACACCGTGTACATTAGCATGAAGGTAGCAGAAGACTTATAAACCTTTATATGTGGTCTAGACTAAAGAGGGACAAAACCCCACCATGTTAGCATGAGTTAAATAGCACATAATTTGGGCCCTTCTCTCCAAAAGATAGCATGGCAAAATGGATGAAACTGGGTTTGTCATATTAGAGAACTGGGTTTTATTCCTAATTCTGCTTGCAGTGGCCTTGTTCAACCTCTGTTATCTTACCTGTAAAATGGGTGAATAATAGCTGACTCCCTAAAGTAGGTGACTAAGGCCTTGGTTAATAAGGGCTATGAAGTGCATACAAATATTGAGAACAGTCCATAGAAGAGCTGGAATTAGAACCAATGGACTCTAGGCTGGCAGCTCAGAGCACCTTCCCTTATGCTATGGGGCAGTGTGTGAGGGAAGGACATTCACAGCAGCTGCCAGTCTCTTTTTTCCCGCAGATCCTTGTCAAGATGCAGAAATGAGGTTTCAATGGCAACTGTTCTTAGTCACCTAATAGGACCTGCCCCATGTTCCTCTTCAGTGCTGATGGAACAATGAGAAGAACATAGAAAGCTGAACTAGGGCATCAGCTGGAAGCTGAAGCTGAAAGAATCCATGAGCTAAGAGCATATAACAAAGAAACCACAGCATACATCAGAGTCATAAAATAATAGCTGGAAACAAATTCCACACTTTTAGAGAATTGGCTGCTGAGTACTTGAGGCAGGTCCTTAAAGGATTTGACAAAGCTAATTCTATAAACCATGTCTTTGACACAGATATGACGAGAATAACTCTGTGAAAACTATAGAAGGACAGCATGGGATAGGATCTAAGGCTGAGTCCAAGAAACACCAGGTGTTTGGTGAATGCCCTGTGCCTCCATGGAAAAAGTTTCTAAATGTGGCATCTAACCAATAGTCACTTGTAAAATTCCTCTGTGAATAAATGATTAAAAATGAACATGAGTGTATTAGCACGCCCAGTACAAACACTTCTCCTTATTGGATGCTTTGCCAAAGGTGAAGTAGCAAAGTCCATTACCAGTAGAGGTGTTGAAGAAGCCCAAGACTGGTATAGTGCTCAAAAGGAAACGGACACAAGCATGCTTCTGCATGCTGCATGTGCCAACATGGCTTTTAGGTGTCGAAGGGACCACAGTCATTAGGTCACCTGCTACAGATGTTTTGGTCCTTGCTGTTCACCAGTTTCCAAAAATGGATTACACAGATAAAGTGGATTGAAGCAGGTGCCACTACCAGCACAATTGACAAGCATCTCTTCATACCTGTGCATGCAATTTGTGACACATTCACTCCTGACTTCTGCAACATCCTTCCTGCTGTACACTCATTAACTACTCCTGGGGGAATTCTGCACCAAAAATATCAAAATTCTGCAAAGTTCTGCATATTTTGTCAAAATAACACAATATAATCACACTAGTTTCAATTATTTTGGTTATTTATTTCAAAATGTCTGTCAACAAGTTTGTCTGTAACAATACATACAACAGAAAAGATTCAGGAAATATTTTTTGACAAACAGATTCCTTGCTTAATACTGAATTTGAGTAATAATTCATTTAAACTACATTACAGAAACTTATTTCCTGCATTCCTCAGAAACAATGCAAAGGCTTGGAGGAGTCAGGGGTAACAAGGAGCTGAGGGAGAGGGAAGTAATTGCCAGGAAAGAGCCTGGGAGGTTGTTGGATGTGGGTGCGAGAAGTATGAAATGTGTTTTTTGGGGGGGGGAGGAGGGGCACGGGGATTGTTAGGGAGTTGGGGAGCCTCCCTCATGCAGACCCTGGCTGACCTCTAACCCAGGGATAGGCAACCTATGGCACGTGACCTGATTTTCAGTGGCACTCACACTGCCTGGGTCCTGGCCACCGATCTGGGGGGCTCTGCGTTTTAAGTGAATTTTAGGTGAAGCTTCCTAAACATTTTTAAAACCTTATTTACTTTACGTACAACAATAGTTTAGTTATATATTATAGACTTACAGAAAGAGACCTTCTAAAACATTAAAATGTATTACTGGCCTGCGGAACCTTAAATCTGAGTGAATAAATGAAGACTCAGCACACCACTTCTGAAAGGTTGCCGACCCCTGCTCTCACCTGTCCCAATCAGTCAGGCACATCTCTGCCCCATGTGTCCTTGCACCCCTCAACTCCTGTCCCCATGCGTCCCTGCACCCCCACTTCCATTCAACCCCTGCTTCAGTCTGCCCTCCCACTAGCCCATCTGATCCCCAGTCTTTGTGACTCCCCAGCAGCCCTGTGTGCCCCGCTCTGTCTGCCCCTCCCCCCGTATCCCATGCTTCCTCACCTGGCCCCGCAGACAGGGTGCTGTGAAGAATGCAGCCTCAGCTTTCCTCCTTTCGGCTGCTGACCACTACACTCAGTGAGGGGTGAGCTGGTTGCCTCTGTTCTGGTGCAACAGCAGTGCATGGTGGTGGTGTCTGCTGCTTGCCTATCTGCCTGTGTAAATTTCCAAAACATTAGAACTTGATTAAATAAACACAGCTTTCCATAAATCAAACCTGACTCTGGAAAGTGTGTTAACACTTATTAGGAACCTGGATGCCTCTAGACATTGCTAACGAGCATGACAGCCTTTTGCCTGTAGGTAACCAATCTGAAGCCAGTTAACTCAGTACGAATTAAAAGTTGTTCCCAACTAATGGATATTTGGTTCCTATATGAGATGAGATTGGTGGGTCTCCATTCCATTTCCCACATCACAAACTCATTGTCATGCTTTGCACTAACTGGCAGACTTGGCAGAGAAGCCAACACTAAATGGGCTGTGGAGACTGAACTACTCCTGTTGGTCACTGAGGAAGTTGCCTGCTGTTACCTTGTAGATAAACTGATGACTTCATACACCGTTGCTGCTTTTCACCAGAAAGAAATTCACACCATTTTTAAAGACAGTTTAGATATATGCAGATAACTCCATATATGCAGAATAGCTCATTAAATAATTTACATAAATATCACACAGGAAGTTGCACAGAATTTGGCAGCAAAACTGTACCTGAACCCAGAACCCAGAAACTGGCTGCTATTGCTTAAGAAACCCTGCTTCTAAGGATAAAGCAGAAATTGGCAACATTAAGATAGCTTAAGAAGCAGCAAGGGTGACAGGGGAAGGAAAAGGAGAGAATTGTACCCTGTTTCCTCAGTTTTTAAAAAGTGCTTAGTTCACATAATTTGTCCTTTGTGTTAAAAAAAAAAAAAAAAAATTACCTTTCATGGGCAATCGTGTCCCCAGGCTGCAGTTTGACTTTGTAGCCCGCAACTGGTCACTCTGCAGGTTGATAGTTTTTCATGATAAACCATGCATACTCTCACAGATATACTCCACAGGAGAAACAAATTTTATCTGGTAATCTTATGTAACACAATATGAAATATTGTAATGCCAGTAATTTCAGCAAAGGAAGAAGTAGAACAGCTTGTTTCACAATTGTAGATACTATAATTATGCATCAGAATGCCCTAACATATTGATTTTATCTAAAGGAGAAGGCAACATGGCTGCCAATCAAAGAAACTTCTCATTGTTTGCTTTGGCTGTAACTCTAATTTTCTTATCAGGTGCCCATCCTTTGTTTGGGGGCGTGTTGGGGGCAGGGGATGGAGGTTTGACAGGCAAGCAAAGTGTTGCTGACAATTAGTTTAATAGAATAGGAACTTGTATACCTGAGAAAGTTACGTCAATTTAGCTTAATCAGTTTTTAAACTTGGTTAGTTAAGCTGCTACAAACTCCTTTAACTGAAATAAGCATTCAGTGGTTTGCACCAGTTTAACTGACACCTTAAGTTAAACCTTTGCAACTTTCTCATGTGGGCAAGGTCAAAATAGTTTAGTCTCCTAGTTCTCTAATCTTAGAGCCTTGAAGATCCATTTTTTGTTTAATTTTTTTTACAGAAGTTTGTTTGCTGCCTGTGCTTCCCAAAATATGTGGGTTATCTCTGAAAGTTACATGCAGTTTGGCAGAGTAAAGGACAGATGAAAGCATACCCCTCTGAAGAAGAGCCACAGTTTTTAAAGTTACAGCTCATGTGTTTTATGTGCTTTATGGGACTTGGATCTGGAAAGAATGCAAGTTGGGTGCCATCCTACTGTACTTCAGCCTCGCTGCCTGTAGGATGTTACTGGGATCACATCAGCATTTCAAAAAGAATAAAATAAATATTTTTTTTAAATTACCCTGAAACAAATCATCATAAACAAACACAAATAAACAGCCCTACCCTAAGGAGTGTATTTACCCCAATAACAGGAATATCAGAAACTTCGCAAAACATACTATGGGCTTTGCTGTTGCTATCATTTTTACATGAAAGGCACTCAAATACTATGATGATGGATAATAACTCAAATACCTTGGATAGATAAGATGGATAAGTCCCTCTAGTTTTCCCTTTTGTGTTTGTACGTATCATGAAGATACAGTATAACTATTCCACCAATATGGGAAACTGTTTAAATGTCCAAATCTAATACTCTTGGTTAGCATTTACAGAGTGGTTATGACATCATTGCCCTCCTTTCCACGGGAATGCTGATGATTTTGACATGTGGCAGCATTTTTAATTTTTAAAAAAGTTTAGACATCTTTCAGTTGCTGCATGAAGTTTTGTTTGACTATATAAATCCTTTGTTACTCTTGTTTGTTTTTGTTGAATTTTGCTGCTTGAATTTCCACTGTGTCCACTTCCTATTCAGTTTCTTCCAGCTAATCCTTATTGGCCTCATGGGAGGCTGCAAGTTAAAAAATGTTCTCTGCAAAGGTTATTATAACTGTTTGATAGTATGGTGGAATGGAGGGAGTCTAGTGCTTACAGCAGGGATGCAGGCAGGGCAGTGCGGATTGGGAGCCAGGGCTGTTTGTTTCCCAAATTCTATTCCTAGCTCTGCCAGTGATTTGGGTGACCTTGAGAGAGGATACAAAAACTAGGATTATTGTCTTTGAAAGGAGAGGTGTTAGGGGACCTTAACTTGAGTATTTAAGATTGAATTGGTTTGTTCCTAATATTTGTATCCCAATGGAGTGCTTTGTTATTGTGGTGATAGAAGCCATATAAATAACTCGATAAGTCTCTGGGTGTTACAGGATTGTATATATTTAAAGCAGGATTTAAATTGAACTAGATCATATGAACAATAATATTTGCTGTTAAGCTGAAGTAGGGGGAAACCAAATCTCTTGCTTCAGGTCATCAGTTTGATAGGGGTCAGAAAGAAGTTCTTTCCCAAGCTTTACATGATTGGCCAGGTGCATTGTGGAGGAGGTTATCTTCCTTTGAAGCATTAGGCTATTGCAGAGGCAGGATATGATTTGTTCTGGTATGAGAGATCCTATATTCCTGTGAGGTTTTTAATCTGGTAAGATGTAGTTTCTGTTATGATGTTGGATGTTTTATACTTTCTAGTCATCTGTATTTGTTATATGCTGATTAGAACTTTTAGAAGAAGAAAATTGCTACTTGACTAACCAGAACATTTGAGGTTCAGTTGACAGTACTGTATTCTCAGGAACATGGGTCCATCTCAGTGTGTGTGTTTTTCTTTCTCTGTGTCTAGGAAAGCCAATATTTTCAGTTGATATTCACCCAGATGGGACCAAGTTTGCAACTGGAGGACAAGGTATGTTTGCACACTAATGGACGAAAGAGATCTGGGCCATAATAATCTCATGTCTTTGTCACATTTTTCTCATTTTATCCATTTATTTTAAACTCATAATTTAGGAAAACTATCTATTCCCTGGAGATATAAGACCTGAATATGCATATTTAAAATGCTACAGTGAATAAATTAGACTTCTAAGGCAAGTTCATGCTTATTGACATGCTCATATGCTTGTTCTCTTGGGCATCACTGGAGAACAGTAGTTGTATTGTGTCTGCTGCTACTAATATTGGTATTTAATTCCACAGAATTACTTGCCAAAAATCTTCTTGTTTAGACAGGGATAAAACATGCAGTTTGGCCTTTTATATTGAGAGCTGGTGGAAATTGGGATTAAACATTTTAATAAATTTATATATATTTATACACAACATAAATATTTTATATATTAATATACACAAATAGAATTTGGTGGTGTTAGAGTTCAATTTCAGTTACACCTCTACCCCGATATAACGCTGTCCTCGGGAGCCAAAAAATCTTACCGCGTTATCGGTGAAACCGTGTTATATCGAACTTGCTTTGATCCGGTGGAGCGCGCAGCTCCCCCCGCCTGAGTGCTGCTTCACTGCATTATATCTGAATTCATTGTTATATCGGGGTAGAGGTGTATTGAGTAATGAAACATCAGATAACTTGGCTCAATTAGAGTTTATTAATCAAAGATAGATCAGCCCAGTACACAAAAGCAAGGGTTAATATCTCATAAGTCTGGATGGAAGCTCCACAGAGTCTTCAAATCTGCTCCGAAATTGTGGGCTGACTTCTGCTTTATTTATATCCCAGAGGGTTATGACTTTCAAGATATTACCTAAGATTCACACACCAATTCTTATCAGTTTTGAACATAGTTTTCCAGAAGTCACCAAACCTTATAGGCATCTTATACTAGCTATACCTGGGTACAGGATGCATGCTGGGTAGGTATCAACAAGAGTATCCATTTGATACTGCCACTCTGATATATTTCCATACTATCCATCCTTCGCATTCTGTACCTTAGTACATCTTGTTCCTGACAGTACCTACATGTACCAAGAAGAGGCTTGGCTTAACTACAAAGGATGCTGGAAGTATGGATTATACATTTTGTCCTTGCATAATTATACAGGATTTTGAGAAAAGCTTAATATTCATACACTTCATAGTTATGCAAAACATTAATACAATATGTCATATTAAGTATAATGTTGGTGTTGTGTGTAAAACTGCTATTGTATATAATACTGGGTAACAATAGTTTAAATGCCCCCTTTCCTTGAACTTAAATTTAATTTTTGTGTACATGACAAATCACAGTCAAAATATTACTGTTATATACAGTATGACTTTTACTTTTTCTGAATAATTACATGTGATCATCGTAATAGCTTTGTGGTAAATGAAAGCAAAGCACAGTTTGAGTACCAGCAAATGAATGTGAACTCTAAAAGTATATCTTTGTGTTAAAAAGATTTTTAGGGCACCTATTGTTGCAGTATCAGAGAGCCAATATTTTCTATGAAATTGAAGATGAGTTCAGACAAATTTTTGTTCTCTATAAAATATTGATTTCTTCTTTGTCTTTAGGACAGGATTCTGGGAAGGTGGTGATTTGGAGTATGGCTCCTGTCCTCAAAGAGGAAGATGAAAAGAATGAAAATATTCCCAAGATGCTTTGTCAGATGGACAATCACTTAGGTAACATAGAAGGGTTCTCTGTAGGTTTTGAGCCTTGGCAAATTACCTGTTAGTACATCTGTTTGAAATTTAAAAATATAAATCTCTGTTCAGCAGTAAAGAATATATGATGTTTTGCAGAGGGTCTCAGACCTCAGCTACCATGCCTTCTTTAGATGTTCAGCAGAAAACCTCATCAAGCTATAGAATATGTTTTGGACAGTTCTTCAGATACATCTGGAAATCCCTTGCACTTGAGTCTCTTCCATCTAATTTGGTGGGGCCAAAAAATAACTTGTAGAACAAATTTTTGTAAACCAGTAGGATTACAGAGAAGGGCAGGAGAAGGAATGAAGAGAGAGGAGATGCCATATAAAATATATTGATTGTAGTCTTAAGATATAGTGTACCATGCATGCAAAATGTTTGAAATGAGCTCATCTGAATAAGATGCTCCTTGCTTTTCTTGAAAATTGTACCATTTCCAGGTTGCACTTGTAATTTAATACAATTTCATTTATCACAAACAATTTCCTTAGTCAGGTACTATTTCCCCTTTAAACCGTATTTTTGTTAAATTTTTTTAGACAGAATAGGTTGTTGTTGAAACTTAGATAAGTTATTCAACTGGCATTGAAAGATAAGTGCCAATCCATTTATCTAAAGCAGATAGAGTAACTGCTTTGAGTGGAGTGAGCTTATTTAACAAATTCCAAGCATCTCCTGCCAAACTCTGTTTAAAATGAAATCTGCTCTCATTATGGAACCATTTTTTTCTTGTTGTTGGCTTTTCATCTTATAAACTTTTTTTTCTTCCATTTTCTAGCCTGTGTGAACTGTGTGCGGTGGTCAAACAATGGGGTTTATTTGGCTTCAGGGGGCGATGACAAACTGATCATGGTGTGGAAACGAGCTGCGTAAGCATGTTTTTCCTGTTCAACTTGTATTTTAATTTTAGCAGGTATCTGTCTATTTTCACAAAATTTCCTCCAGTGCCAGCTCCTTCCTTTAAGAGCTTGCAGGGAGAAAGTCACGGTTGCAGATCAATACATTGGAATTTTGTTCTGATAACCTGTGTCTTGAACAATAGTCTGTTTCCATAAGTGTGTTCTCTCTTGTGTGTAGGAGGTGAGCCATTTTCTCCATGGGTTTTAGACAGCTTCATTATTAGACTCTTCAAAGAGATATTTTACGTATTAGCATTATCAACTTGCTTCAGGAAGTATAGTAGTATAGAGTATATTTATGTAGCTTTTAAACGTATTATATGTTTCACTTTCATCTAAAACAGTATTGCTATTTTCGTCTCATTCCCCATTGTGATAATATCTGAGCAGAAAATAGACTTGTACAGCTATACTATATTCTAAGACAAACCGTTAATGAGTAACTTGTTGAGGTGGTTTCTGTTAATAACTCTTCTGGTCCTGTTTTAACTAGGTACATTGGACCTAGCACTGTGTTTGGTTCCAGTAGTAAACTTGCTAATGTAGAACAGTGGAGATGTGTTTCAATTCTCAGAAGCCATTCAGGGGGTAAGTGAAAAGGTGTAGAATAAATCTGAATAGAGCATGTTGAAAAAATATTTTGTATTAATTAACATAATACTTTTCTTGTTCACAATATAATCAGTTGGTCATAGAACTCCTCACTACACAGCTAATCACTAACTATTAAAACTGGTTATGAGGAGATAACATCAAGTGTCAGGAGCCTTAAAAGGGGGGAGAAAAAGGTGGCTTTTATTTAAGGGAGGCAATGTGTCTAATGGCTAGAATTGGGGACTGGGTTCAGAATTCCTGGATGTTGTTCCTGACTTTACCATTGATTTGCTCTGTGATGATGAGAACATAAATTAACTGGGGCAAGTCAGTGTGCTCAACTGTAAAATGTGGATAATACTTTTTTATTAGTAGTATTATTTTAACCAGTGTATTCTGTTTATTATCTTATTATAGTGGAATTATGTTATTTTGGCATGAATTATAAAAAGTTGGTTATAAAAAATGACAAGCATGTGTTAATTTTGTAATTGTCCGGAGGAGCTGTGTGGTTTCCATCAGTGTTTCACAGTGGACTGTGGTAGTGAGACCTTATTTTCCATCTGGGTTGGAATAATATTGTGTTGTTGTATCTCCTGCTGCTGCTTCACTAAATGCAAATCAGGTCCTTTGTACAGAGGAGATTCTGGTTCCTGTAAACACCCTGGCCATCGTGTTTCTATATCTCTCTATCTTAGGTACTTATACAGCCCCCCATTAAGCCAAATAACTGCGAGTGCCTCTGAATCTTTAATGCAGTGGTCCTCTGCGGGCGCCAGAGGAAGGACCACTGCGGCGGTGGAGCACCTGCCAAAATGCTGCCGAATTTCGGCAGCATTTCGGCAGCGACGCCGCTCGATGACACCGCTTGCCGTTGACAAGTGATGTCATCAAGAGGCATCACCGCCGAAATTCGGGAGCGATGCCTCTCGATGACACCACTTGTTGCCGACAAGTGGTGTCATCGAGAGGTGTCACTCCCGAATTTCGGGGGCGACGCCTGTCAATGACATCACTTGTTGGCGACAAGATTGTCATCGAGAGGTGTCCTTGCCGAAATGCCGCTGAAATTTGGCGGCATTTCGGCGGGTGCTCTCCTGGTGGCCAGGACGTGGGCACATTAAGATGCCCCTGTGGGCGCAGTAGTGCCTGTAGGTGCCGCAATGGGGACCCCTGCTTTAATGTATTGATCCTCACAACACCCTTGTGAGATAGGGGAGTGCTGTCATTTCCATTTTTAATAGATGGGGAACTGAGGCAGAGAGTATGTGACTTGCCCAGAGTCACACAGGAAGTCTGTGGTGGAGCACTGACTGGATCCCAGATCTTCCAAATCCTGGGCTTGTGCCCTAACCACTGGACTACCCTTCCTGTTTGCATAAAAGCTTTGAAGTAGAAGCAGACAAACCTGCAAGTAATGAATGTCTGTAATTAGTTTCCCTAAGATTTTAGACCAGAATGAGCAGAAGCTGTCAAATAGAGGTCTTGATAACTAGTCCTGTGCCTTAACCACAAGACCACCTTTCCTCCCCTTCAGTATATTGCGACCAATTTTGAAGTAATCAAAAATGCAACTTTGTCTTAACTAAAGGAGTTGAAGTGAAATATGGGGGGAAGGAGATGTGTGTTTTAGGGTCAACAACCTTTAGTGTTCTTGTGGAATTGCTGGCAGCTCAACTGGGACACACAGTATGTAGAAGGATCTCAGCACACAGCACGGGTTGCAACCTGGCACAGTTTCTCAGATGGCAGTAAAGCTGCTTCTAACTCTCTCTCTTCCTTTGCGTCTCATATTAAAGATGACACAAAGATTAGAGGAAACTGGAAAAAGAGAATTTCAATAAAAGGAAAATCACCAGGATGGGAAATCTTATTATGGCTGAGTTTATAATCTGATTCTATATTTATTGCTTTTTGTCAAAAGCAAAATAAAAATGTATTCTATCAACTGCTAGATGGTAACAGAGCTACATATAATATAACTTGATTGTGCTTATTTAAATGATCTGTCCAGAAGTTAAAAAAATAAGATTTGACTAAAGAATACCTCGAGGGGAATAGAACAATGAAAAATAGTTCTACAGGTGAAATAGCTTATGGTTTTTATTAACCATTTTGTAATCAGATATTAAATATGGAAATAATATAAATAATTTGATGTGATATAAGGGATTATTGTATGGCTCAGTCAAAGGAAGGCTCCCTTTTCACTCCCTTGGTTCATTTGCTTTATATGGACCATAGTGGTGATAGCTTCTCTTTGAGTCTCAAATCAGATCGTGTTCATGTAACATGCATAGCAAGTTCATCTCTGAAACAGGGGCTGCACTTATTGCTTAAATCAGTTAAATCTATCTGGCCATCAATTTGTAGCTCTAGTGCAATTTGTCACATAGATAGAGGACTTTTTTTTTTAATAGATGTCATGGATGTGGCATGGTCTCCTCATGATGCCTGGCTGGCCTCCTGCAGTGTGGATAACACTGTTGTCATCTGGAATGCTGTCAAATTCCCAGGTGGGAACTTTTTTAATTCAGATATGTATATACAAATATAATTATCAGTGACAAAAACTGACTGCTGTTTGTGTCAATGAAAGACACTGACTATGAACAGGTAGGGTGTATTTTGGAGCAGGCATCCTGTCCTTACTATAGTGACTAATACCTTGGAATCTGCTCAGCTGTTGTCACAGATGTTGAAAATGAGAAGGATAGTACACCACTGCTAGAAAGAGCTGTTGTGTTCAGATCGTGCTGCTGATTTTGCATAAACATCACCGTTACTTGTATTTTCTCTTTTGGCTTGTTTTTAAAACATAAAATAAATATATATATTTCAAATCCTGAAGAAGTTCTAAGAATGCCTTCTTTTCCTATTTTCTGCTTTTGTACATGGTCCCATCAAAGGCTCACTTTTAAATGGCTAGAAGAGTTGATGTGAGGTGATACCCTCCCAAGCTGAAAATGCTGTTATACAGTGCTCTCAGCCTCTTCTTAAACAATCTGAGAGCCAAGAGATCAGGAGTGGCAGTTGAACACTGTCCAACACGGTGGTATAAATACCATTGTCCCTAGGTTAGTGGGCCTGTCAGGCTTAAACATTACTTAATATGTAACCTGGACATAGATCATGTATACAAATGCCCCAAGTTGAAGCTATTGTGATGGTTACTGAGAACAGAGGGAGGAATAAGTGCATATTTTAACTAGGTTCCAATTAAACTGCTGTTTTCTTTCCAGTGCTTGACAAAAATTTTGTAATCAGCTGGTCTCTGCTGGTCTGGATCTATTTATCTCTTGCACAATGACTTCCATTCATTATGCTGTCAGAATACCCTTTTTGTTTCTTGCTTCATTTGTACAGGAAGCTTAATTTGAACATAGGTTGAGCTTGATTAGTACCTTGGTATTTGACCATCCAACAAAAATGTCAGGCTGCTTTTAATATGGTGCTTCAAAAGGATCCTAGAAATCTCCGCTAGACTTTTTGTCTATGGTTAAATGACCTTTTTAAGGGAATGGTAGCATCCAAGTGTTATCTCTTAATTTTTTGCTGTGCACAGAAATTCTTGCCACTCTGAAGGGACACTCTGGCTTGGTGAAGGGATTGACCTGGGATCCTGTTGGGAAATATATAGCCTCTCAGGCTGATGACCGAAGCTTGAAGGTGTGGCGGACCATGGACTGGCAGTTAGAAACCAGCATCACAAAACCATTTGATGAGGTATCTGTCATGCGTTAAGGAGCACATAGTGAACAAATTAAAAAACTCATAATACTTCTGGTCTGTACAGATATTAGCTAATTAAACAGGACTGAAATGCTTGCTGTGTGGTTCGTGCCTGCTCTTATCCCTCTTGGAGTTCCCAACTCTACAAGCGGAGCTGATGCTAGGCATAAGCAGATTAAGCAATTGCTTAGGGCCTCGAGCAGCTCAAGAGGGCCCCCTATTCGCGCCCGCGCGCACACACAAATATTCGTGCTCCTGATGGGCTAGTACCACCTATGTGTACAAGTTAGCTCTCTGCTTCTCCTGTGACTTTCTGTCCAGAAAGGGGGCTTCAACTATTTGGGAACATAAAATAACTGTGTTCAGACAATATGAACAAACCTTTGTGAATAGCCTGTCTTAACCTAAATAATTGCACCTACCCTCCCTTATCCCTGTAAAGAGGCACATTATTCATAGATTCATAGACTCTAGGACTGGAAGGGACCTCGAGAGGTCATCGAGTCCAGTCCCCTGCCCTCATGGCAGGACCAAATACTGTCTAGACCATCCCTGATAGACATTTATCTAACCTTTGCCACAAGGCTCGTATCCTATCAAAGAAAGCTATCAGATTGGTTGACACTTTGTTCTTACAAATCCTTCCTGGCAGTTCCCTATCACCTTACCACTTCCAAGTGTTTGCATGATGTCTTTAATACTTGCTCCATTATCTTCCCTGGCACAGAAGTTAAACTAACTGGTCTGTAGTATTCCTGGATTGTTTTTATTTCCGTTTTATAGATGGGCAACTATATTTGCCCTTTCCAGTCTTCTGAATCTCTCCTGTCTACCATAACTTTCCAAAGATAATACTAGAGGCTCAGATACCCCTCTATTTACTCCTTGAGTATTCTAGATGCATTTCACAGGCCTGGTGACTGCAGGCATCTAACTTTCTAAGTGATTTTTAACTTGCTCTTTTTTTATATCTCTAAACCTACCCCTTCCATAAGCATTCACTATGTTACATTCCTTCAAACTTCTCAGTGAAGACCGAAAAAGAAGTCATAACTCTGCCATTTCCAAGTTTCCTGTTACTGTTTCTCCTCTGCACTGAGCATGGGCCTACCCTGTCCTTGGTCTCTCCTCTTGTTCTAATGTATTGATAAAAGCTCTGTTTCCTTTATTCCCATAGCTAGTTTGAGTTCATTTTGTGCCTTTGCTTTCTAATCTGCCCTGCATTCCTGTGTTGTTTGCCTATTTCATCCTTTGTACTGACCTAGTTTCCATTTTGATATGACTCCTTTTATTTGTAGGCATGCAAGATCTCGTGGTTAAGCCAAGGTGTCTTTTGCCACATTTCCATCTTCTACCTTGGAATAGCTTGCTTTGGCCTTAATAGTGTCCCTTTGAAAAACGCCAACTCTCTCAGTTGTTTTCCCTCAGTCTTGATTCATGCGATCTTACCTATCAGCTCTCTGAGCTTACCAGAATCTGCCTTCCTGAATCCATTGCTCTATTTGCGTGTACTCCTTCTACCCTTCCTTAGAATTGCAACTCTACGATTTCATGACACTTCACCAAGCTTCCTTCTACTTTCAATCTCAACAAGTTCCTCCTATTTGTTAAAATCAAGTCTAGAACAGCTTTCCCCTAGTAGTTTTCATGCTCGAAAAAAAGTTGTCTGCAATGCGTCCAGGAACTTATTGGATCTCTGTGCCCGTGGTGGTTTTCCACATATATCTGGATAGTTGAAGTCCCCCATCACCACCAAACTGGGCTTTGGATGATTTTGTTAGTTGTTAAAAAAAGTCTCATCCAGCTCTTCCACCTGGTTAGGTGGCTGTAGTAGACTCCTAGCACGACTCCCCTGTTTTTTACCCTTTTATCCTACCAGAGACTTCATACTCCGTCTCCATGTCCATCTCCACCTCAGTCAAGGGGTACATTTTAATATATAAGGCAACCCC
>NC_133790.1:17965829-18029395 GCF_003597395.2 Chelonoidis abingdonii
GTACTTCTAAATATCTCCGAGAGATGGAGATCCACAACCTCCCTAGAGCATTTATTCCCAGGTGTTTACATCACTCCCGTGACCTAGGAACTTTTTCCTGATGTCCACCTAAATCTCCTTGCTTGCAGGGTTTAAAGCCCATTTGCTTCTTTGTCTTATCACAGGAGGACTAAAGGTGAAACCAGTTTTTCTCTCTCCTCTGCGCCTGCAGTTGTTTGATGACACCCTTTTAGATACCTGAAAATGCTATCATGTGCCCCTCTTCAGGTCTCTCTTATCCAAAATAATAACCCGTATTCTTTTCAGCCTGTCAGTTCATAGTCATCGTGTCGCAAGACCTTTATCTGATTCTTTTGTTGCTTTGCTCTGGACCCTCTCCATATTTCCACAGTCTTTTCTTGAAATCTGTCAGGATGCCGCAGACTGACACAATACTCCAGTTTGAGGCTAACGCAGCACAGAGACTGTGAGCGGCAAGAATGACTTCTCGGTGTCTTGTTTACAAGACACCTGTTAATGCATCACCAGAATCTACGTTTGCTTTTTTTCGTACAACAGGTATCACATTGTTGACTATATTTAGCTTCTTGGCTCCACCTACCCCCTAGATCTCTTTCTGGCCTTATTATCTTCCTAGATCGTACTCTTCCGAAATTCGTGCTATTTGATGTGAAAATCTGATTCGTTCCCGTTCTTTAAGTGGAGCACTTTTGTATTTGTCGTTTATTGAACATCGTCTAGGTTTAACCCGACCATTTCTCCAATGTTCCAGATCTTTTGGATTTTGACTCGTGTCCGTCCAATGCAGTTGCAACCCTCCTAAGCGTTGGTATTCGAGCGTCCGCAACTTAATACGCGTTACTTCTAGCAAATCCTAAAGTCAGTTGCATGAAGATATATTGAACAGAGCCGCGGTCCCAAAACAACCCCTGCGGAACCCCACTTGATACTTTCCAGCCGGAGTGGAGCAATTAATAACTACTCTCTGAGTAGGTTATCAGCCCGAGTTATGCAGCCACCTTATATCGTAGCCCATTTAAATTGTATTTGCCTAGTTTATTCATAAGGATATCATGCGAGACCACGTGATCAAATGCTTTACTAAATCTAGGTATACCACATTCACTGCTTCTCCCTTTTCCCAAGGCTCTATCCTATCAAAGAAAGCTATCAGATGGTTTGACACATTTGTTCTTTACAAATCCTTCCTGGCTAGTTCCCTATCACCTTACCACTTCCAGTGTTTGCAGATGATTCTTTAATTACTGTCTCCATTATCTTCCCTGGCACAGAAGTTAAACTAACTGGTCTGTAGTTTCTGGAGTTTTTATTTCCGTTTTTATAGATGGGCACATATTTGCCCTTTTCCAGTCTTCTGAATCTCTCCTGTCTACCATAACTTTCCAAGATAATAGCTAGAGGCTCAGATACCTCCTCTATTTACTCCCTTGAGTATCTTAGATGCATTTCATCAGGCCTGGTGACTTGCAGCATCTAACTTTTCTAAGTGATTTTTAACTTGCTCTTTTTTTATTTATCTTCTAAACCTACCCCTTCCAATAGCATTCACTATGTTAGACATTCCTTCAGACTTCTCAGTGAAGACCGAACAAAGAAGTCATTAAGCATCTCTTCCATTTCCAGTTCCTGTTACTGTTTCTCCCTCCTCACTGAGCAGTGGGCCTACCCTGTCCTTGGTCTTCTCTCTGTTCTAATGTATTGATAAAAGTCTTCTTGTTTCCTCTTATTCCCATAGCAGTTTGAGTTCATTTTGTGCCTTTTCTTTCTAATCTGCCCTGCATTCCTGTGTTGTTTGCTATATCATCCTTTGTATCTGACCTAGTTTCCATTTTTGATAGACTCCTTTTATTTTTGTAGCATGCAAGATCTCGTGGTTAAGCCAAGGTGTCTTTTGCCACATTTCTCTATCTTCTTACCATTGGAATAGCTTGCTTTTGGCCCTTAATTAGTGTCCCTTTGAAAAACTGCCAACTCCTCAGTTGTTTTCCCTCAGTCTGCTTCTATGCGATCTTACCTATCAGCTCTCTGAGCTTACCAGAATCTGCCTTCCTGAATCCATTGTCTCTATTTTGCTGTACTCCTTCACTTCCTTAGAATTGCAAACTCTACGATTTCATGATCACTTTCACCAAGCTTCCTTCTACTTTCAATTCTCAACAAGTCTCTCCCTATTGTTAAAATCAAGTCTAGAAACAGCTCCTCCCTTTTTCCCCTGTCTATCCTTCCTGAGCAAACTATACCCATCCACACCAACATTCCAATCATGTGTATTATCCCACCAAGTTTCAGTGATGCCAACAATGTCATAGTTGTATTTATTTATTAGCACTTCCAGTTCTTCCTGCTTATTACCCATACTTCTCGCATTTGTATATGCCCAACTTCCCTCCAGCTGCAAGAGCTGGATAGAGCTGCCTATGGAGCACATCAATCCTGCTCCCCTTTTTGGCAACAGGTATCCTTCCCTCTGGCAGGATACCTTCCTTCTGCCCATATAGGAGTAGATAAAAAAATAAACAAAACCTAGTCCTTGTATTTGTTAAAGTCCTAGCTTTGAAGAATAATATTTGCACCTTACCAGCACTCAGTGTGTTATAGTATGACTGCTCAGGGCATTGTGTTGTGGCTTGGTATGTTTTAGGGGTTGAAGGGTGGGAAGTGTCTCCAGACAATTGAGATAAAGCAAAAAATAGATGGGGGTGCTATTTCCCAGTTTTTCATTGCACTGATGCCTTTTTAGTTTTAATCTGAATAGGGTTCACATGCAAAATACTGTAGTCTTAGCTTTATCAAAAATTTTTGAAGATTAATCACAGTCAGTGATCTTTTCAGGTGCTAATAGCTTTATGAATTGCAGACATAGTAAGTTTGTCTATTAGCCTCTCAGCAGGATGCAAATGTAATGTAGTGACTTTTACTAGACTTGCCTATCTGCTGGAAAAACATGGAGGAGAGTAAGTGTGTGGGGGATTTGTCCCTTCCCTTCCCTTTGCACTAAATGTGTAGTGATGTGGCTAGCAATGTTCTTCATCGTCATTCATTTGCATTCAGCTGTTTACAGTCTGTGAGGTAGTGCGTTTGCAAACTTGGAGCTCATAATTTTTAACTGATGTGTTGCAGCCATGTCACTAACCAGGATGATGAATATTTGGTGTACAGTATTCTATAGAATTCTGCATTCTTGCCTATTATAAAGAATGGTATTTTCAGGTGTTCTTTCCATTTAAAAAATTGTCCTGGAGAGCCTCTTTTCAATATCAGTCCCCAGTTTTGCATCTATTCTGACAATAACCAGATCCTCTTATTCACTGTCTAGCTCCTAGGTGACAGCTTCAGAACTTAGATTGGACCAATCATGTGGATAGGGATGAAGCGCTGAGAATTTAGTGTACTGAAATGTTATTGCTGAAATTGTGTTACGCTCCTGAAAGAAACAAGAAATCACTTATTCAGTTTGTAAAATCTAACTTTCCTTTTTCTGAACCCTCAGAAGTTGTCATAAATGCCCTCTGATCAATCAATCTAGACCCCTTTAAAGGCCTAGTATGTTGTTTTTTTCTCAGTGTGGAGGGACAACACATGTTCTGCGTCTCAGCTGGTCACCTGATGGACACTATCTGGTTTCTGCTCATGCCATGAATAATTCTGGACCTACTGCTCAGATCATTGAGAGAGATGGATGGAAAACCAACATGGATTTTGTAGGGCACCGCAAAGCAGTGACAGTGGTGGTGAGTAAATTTAAAGAGTAAGGTCTCCTTAAAGTATAGCTTTTAGAAAATATGCTCTCTTGATATTTTATGTGCAACATAGGGAAACAGCTGATATAGATAGATGTAAATATGATAAACGTTATTAATTGATACATAGATGTTTAAAAATCTGTCAGTTTAAGGTAAGTGTAGACTTTCACCTGTACAATTTTTTTCATTTCATGGATTTGGAAGCAGGCCCGCTGACAGCAATTCCGGGTCCCAGAGCAGAACAGTCAGTGGGCCCCCTAGAAAGGGATGGCTCAGCGTGGCGTTGCCACATGGGCGTGAAGCTGGACCATGTGCAGTGGCTGGGGCATGCACCCACAAGCCGGGCCTAGCGAGCTGCTGGCTGTGCTCTTCCAGCCAGGGCCGCATTAACCTTTTGTGGGCCCAGCACCAAACATATTTGTGAACCCCCCCATGGGGGCAATGGAGCATGGCACCAAGAGGTCAGTACCCAGAGCAAGGGGCTGGCTGGGGGAATGGGGCATGGCATGGCGGGGCCAGCCCTGCTCCACCCAACCCAGTGCAAGCTGCCAAACTGACATTGGCCCACCTGTATGCCACCTCCCTCAGGGGCCGTGCCATGCAGCCCCTCCACCCAACAGCCTCTGACTCCCTATGCCCAGCATCCCCCTGCCCAGAGAACCCCCACAATCTCTCCCACCACAAATGCACAGTACCCTGCACACCACTACCCCTGCTCAGAGGGCCCCCCATCCACAACCCCACCACAACTGTCCAGCACCCCACACAGAACCCCCACTCCCTAGCACCCCAACACACTCAGATCTGGGCCATAGTAAAAGCTGCTCACAGAACCCAGACCACTGTGTGGAGTCCTGGACCTTCCACCCTGAGGGTCACCAGCAGGGAGAGGTAATGCCAGGAATAGGGTTGGAGAGGCAGGAGCTCCTGGAAGGAGGTGGCTTTACAGGCCCATGGGCTGGGCAGCGGTTGGGAAGGGGGAGAAGTGTGGGCATTTTGGAAGGATGGGAAGCTTCAGTTTCAGATTTTGCTCCACAACATCTATGCTTAATACCGCAAGGAGCACCTACACTGACCAGCGACATGGGGCACCAGGATGGAAACACAACTCCCCACAACATAGAGATGTGAGTTCCTGTGTCACTGCACGCACAGAATTGCTTCTTCCTGTTCACTTGAACTTAAAATAACTGCTTCCCATTAGGTCTTTGCACTATTTATATTTTCCAGAGGAAGATCTGCAGGTCTTGGTTTCATACCCTTGCACCTCAATGACATTAATAATGTCACTTAGTTAATAACACCACCTTACAAGCCACCCTGAGTGAGGGACAGCACATAGTTGTGCTTCCTCGTGTTCATATTGGGTACTGAATTGTGACTCAATCACTGTTTGGTCTCTTCCTCCCCTCCCTCTTGCTCCATAGAGGAAGTAAGCTGCACAAGCCCTTTTTCTGGTACAACTTACTTTCCCCAAACATGCTGTCTTCCCTGTACCCCCCCTTCCTCTCTTTCCATGTGCAGAATTGTAAGGTGATGCCTTTCTCATCTCTTACTTCTCACTGTGGGCACAACGTAGGCAGCTCACAATGGAGCTCTTTGAAAAGGGCTGCCCACATAAAGAAGTGGAACTTCTACACTCCCCATGTATCTTTTGCTGACTTCAGTTACAGCCTCAGAGCCAATTATATTAACATTTATTCTTATTAGTACAATTGCTAGAAAACAGAAACAGAATAAAACTGGCAAATGCCATCTCTTCCTCATTCCTTCTCTTCTAGTTTCATATTTAACACCTTCCTCCCCCACCCAAAGAAAAGGTAGTGAGGCTAGAACTAATGTTTCCCTCATGCCTGCATTTTTTACTCAGGGCCAAATCTCTTTTGAAATCAGTGGGAATTGTTTGTCCTGGAACTTGTTTCCCCCTGCCCGTCCTGCAGCTTCTGCCAGGGCTCTGGGGCTTCCCTGCCCAGCGTAGCTTCTACTGGGGCTCAGGGCTCCCCCTCTCTCCCCCTGTGGCTTTCCCCTGCCTACCCACCCATCCACCCAGCGGGGCTTCTTCTGCTCCCCACCCCGCTTTTTTTTTAGATTTCCTGTCCACACTGCAGCAGTGGTAACTACTGCCCCCCTTTTAAAATTACCTGGGCCCCTGACCAATTGCCTCCTTTCCCCCTCCCATCCCCCAGCGTTTCTCAAATGCGACCATAGTGGCTGCTTGCAGCCACCAGGAGCTTTTTCTTGCAGCCACAGCTTCCTGGGCAGTGATTTAAGGAGTCGGGGGAGGGAGCAGTGGACTCCCCCCAGGGTCACCAGCAAGCGGTTGGACCCTGACCCCTTGTGGAGCCACGAACACTGAAGGCAGGGAGCCAGTGAGTTCCCACCTTCCCAAGGGCAGTGAAGCTCCAGCTTTGGGTTTCAACTCTGGGGTGGCAGGCAGCAGGCTTCAGTCAAGGGCTTTGGGCTCCAGCCCTGGACCCCACCCATGTGGCAGCAGGTGCTGACCCTTGGCTTACCACCACCCCCACTTCGCCCCTGGCCCCCATTGTCTCCCTGCGTACCTCCCCATCCAGGGCTTAATTTGTCCCCTGGCTTGCCAGGGTTGAGTAAGTCTGCTGTGAAAATTCATATATGTTATGTTTGTTAATGTCACTTTTCACAGCCTCACAACTAGCTAGTAAGTCTGCTGTGAAAAGTGATATTAACAAATATTACTTTTTCACAGCAAAGTTAATTAAGTATTTTAGGAAAAATTGTCACCAAAAAAATTGTTGTGAGAACCCCTGCTCTCGGTTACTAGTTCAAATCCAGCCTGCTTCAGGAGTGACCAAAAGTTTACCTTCCAAGGCCTCTTCAGTGGCTTGTTTGAAATCAGTCTGGTTCCAAATGGGCTGATGTTCACATCACAAAACTAGTACAGTTTCGTATTCCTGTTGGTGCATTTATCAGAGATGCCAAAGACTGACTTGGCGATGGAGACAAAAATAGACATCTACAGAAGGTGTCCTTCCAGCTCAAGGCTGAGACACATTAGGTAGGCAGTGTGAGGAAACCTGCATTGCTTTTGTCTGTGCTGAACGTATGATGGGGACTTTGTTTCCTAGAGAGGTTAGCCTGACATCGTTTGTGAGCATTAAATTAACATACCCCCCCCCCCCGAAAAACCTCCTAAAAATAATTAATTGATTGTAATGTGATTGGGGTTTTTTTTCTACCTTTCAGAAATTCAATCCAAAAATCTTCAAAAAGAAACAAAAGAATGGGAGCTCCACCAAGCCAAGCTGTCCCTACTGCTGCTGTGCTGTCGGCAGTAAGGATCGGTCCCTCTCCGTCTGGGTACGTTTCCTTTGTTGCTTTCATTGGTTGACGTGATCGCTTGGACAACTAGGGGACTTAGCACAGAGATCAGGTGTACAGAATTAGGATCTTGCATTTAGATACAGTGTTTATTGGCCACTCTGCCTGTTATCAGGGGATTGTAGGAAAACACTGCACTGGAATTATCATGAATTGTTTTAGAAATAAGCACTGAAACGTTTTTAAATATTGTATGAAAAGTTGATTATATCCTTAGTCACAATTTCTAGTATCATCAGGTAAATCTCCCATTGATTTCTGTAATTTTTAAGTTTGCAGTGATTTATTCTAGATCAGGTTTTGGGGACTGAGGTCTCTGATGTTTGGGCCAGAATAGGGTAGGCAGTACAGTGTCCCAGATGAAGCTAGGTGGTGGATGCTATCGATGCTTTCTCCCCCTCTATGAAACTAACATAGGGAAGCAAAGGCCCTAGGGAATCCAGTTTCAAGGCCTGATGCTACATAAGGGACTAAGAGTATGGCTACACTTGAAATTTCAAAGCGCTGCCGCGGCAGCGCTTTGAAGTGTGTGTGTGGTCGGAGCGCTAGCACTGGGAGAGAGCTCCCAGCGCTGCACGTAAACCACATCCTCTACTGATTACACGGAGGCTTTTTTTTCACACCCCTGAGCGCTGTAAAGTGCCAGTGTAGCCATACCCTAAGAGAGTCAGTGATAGAATATGCTGCTGTTGTCAGAGAAGAGGAGCTGGTGCCCAACTTGAGATCCACTGAGCCTGATCTGCTGAAGTTTTGAGCACTTACAGCTGCACCTGATGTCACTGGGAGCTGTGCTTTGAACATATAAAGTGCTATAATAATGCCCCCAACCTGTAAAATTGAAAATATTACTACCAGCTCACCCTAGGGATGTATCCTGAAGATAAATCCGCTAATGATTGTGAACCACTCAGATGCTCTGGTGATGAGTGCCATAAAAATATGGAAATTAATAATAATAATAATTTTGTCTTTAGAGCAGGGTTTGAATAGTAAGCAGTAAATAAGCATAGGGCCACACACTGAATGATGAGGAGGATGAAAAAGAGTATTGAATAGCTACCCATTCAGTGAGCATTGTTCAATCTATACACTGAATGAGGCAGGGCTCATGGCGGGGAAAAGGAATTGACTTGTCCTAACAAACCTGACCCAAGGCCACTCACTGTATCACAGGCTATGACCTCTTGTAAGAGAAACAGTTCCTTTCTCTTATCCCATATTCAGCATACCCTACCATGGAATCTGGCTCCCCCTGAGCTTGCTCTGCAGAATGCAAGGAACATAGTTAGCACAGCCTAGCTGTTGCTGGCTTGACTGATCCCCTGCCTGCTTTGTCCTGGCCTCGGTTCTCAGCTTCTGCTGTCAGCCAGTAAATGGAGGCAGGGTAGAAAGAACTTTTAAAAAAAAAAAAAATCCAAGTCTTCAAACATCTGGTTTGGCTTTTATTTGTAAAATCTAAAGTAAAATTGTATTTTCAGATTGTGGCTGAAGGTAAAAATGGTTATTCCTCCACTTCAATGTAAGATTGACTGGTTTGGAAGCTGTAATAGGGCAGCGAATCAGCTTAAACAAAGTCTATGGCTTCACAAGGAGGGACATATCCCAGAACATGTTAGTTGCTACCTGCAATTCCCTGTTTCCTTGCTAAGCAGCCTAAGTGTGATATTTATCCATCAATCACTTAAGAGCATAACACTAAATCTTTCTGCAAAAATACCAAATAACAGGGGTGTTGTTAATCAAAGTGCCACTTCAGTATATTCTATTATAGCTCCTAATGGTTCCAGCAGAGACTGGGATCTCGTGCTTAGGCACAGCAAAGACACATAGTAAGAGAGAATGCTTGCCCTGAGGAGCTTACAGTCTGAATAGACAAGATGGATAGATGGTGGGAGGGGAAACAGAAAAGAGGTGAAATAACTTGCTTGGGGTCACACAGCAGGTCTGTGGTAGATCCAAGATAAGAACCCAGCTTTACTGAATCCCAGGTAACCTCATTATCCGCTGAACCACACTACCTTCTCCTACTTTAGCTTTAGTTAGAGCCAGGTATTTTAGATGCTAAGTATACTGGCTGAGAATTAGAGATACTGTACTTCTTTGTTGTTTAACAAGTTGTGGGAAATTCTTTTCCTTATTCAGTTCTTTATTGTCATATCAAGTTGATCCATAAATACAGGGTTGGCTGCTCCTCTTTAGGAACAATTGGTAGTTTCCCTTTGCTGTTGACTGGCTTTCCTTACTTACACATCGATAGTCTGAAAGTCAGCACATTACCTTGCCTTTCTCTTATGTTGCCAGTGAGCAACCTCCTTTTCTCAGTTAAGGTTGGAACAGAAGCTTTCTCTGGGGTCTGGAATTACTTTGCAGTTGTAGAGCTCTCTACCAATTCAACAGAGAGGGGGCTACATTGGTCAGAAGATTCAATCTGTTTCAAAAAGTGGGGTTTGAATGTCATACAAACTTTTGAGGGAATGGATTGTGCTCTGTAGAGAAATGACTAACTCCAGGTACACTCCAGATCTTACCTCATCAAGGATACAGATAGCATTCCTAGTAACAGGTTTCAGTGGTAGCCGTGATCAGGAGGTAAGATTTGGTAAATGCTATTAGATTCTGGAAGAGGATGGGATTATGAGGTTGTGCATAATATTTCTAAATTTCTGTCTCCTGTATTTTTCCATTTTAAGCTCACATGTCTGAAACGACCTTTAGTTGTCATACATGAGCTGTTTGACAAGTCTATCATGGACATCTCATGGTAAGATGGCTTTCTCTTTTGTACAAAAGCTAAAACAAAATATTGTCTACTTCTGTACCTATCTGTTCAGTGGAAGTTTTTATTCTAGTGCATTGCAACACTGGTCACATTTTGAGCATAATTTGAGCACCACATCAGTATGACCTGAAGTTTTTGAAGTTGCAGCAATATCTTTGTTAACTTCATTAGTTTTGAATCAACTCTGTTATTCCATGTACCAAATAGGCCCTTAGTGTCTCTAGAACAGATGAAAATGTATTACATAAAAATTCAAATTTAAATAATTTCCCTGCTATGTGTCAGGTGTGTGTGTATCTCCAGGCAGGGGAAGAATAGTGTCTTTGTAACTAAAGGATATAAAATATAATAATAATACAGTGTTATGGTGTACAAAGACATCTGTAGAATAAGTTCAGCTTGTTAGAATTTCCTCTTTTGAGCAAGCTGCTAGTATTTTATAAAACTTAATGGGCTAGATGGATTTTACATGCATGTAACCTATATAGAGTTATTCATTTACACTGATGCAAGCGAGAAGACTCCAGTATGTCATCTCAGTCCCTCTTCTCCCCTCTCAAAAAATCCACAATTATTCCCTTTTTTCTTTAACATGAAGTTCTTTAAGTATCCACACTTGCTTATGTATCTCACCTTCCTGGTAGTTTCTCATTCAGAAAATTAAACATAGCTGCTCTATTCTTGAATAAATAATTTAGTTCTATCAAAGGTGTTGCAGTGCTATGTAAGAAGGTGTGCATTCTTTTGTGGCAGAGTGTAGCGGAAGGGTCAGGTTAAGAGAGTTTCAAATCACGAGGCAAGTATCAAACAGAAAATAATGAAATTATAAAGTACTATAACACACCTCACCAATCACAGCATAGAACATAGCAACCTTCCAAGCAGCTGTGTTTTTCCAGAGGGTATGGAGTCTAGTGTGGGTTTTGTCCAGAGTTCTGTATTGTGTGGGACATTGTGCTTTTCAGCTATCTTCCAGCCCAGGTCCCTCTTCCCTGTCCTGCTCCAGGAAGCCTTAGGGTTGCCAGGTGTCGGGTTTTTGACTGGCATGTCCAGTTGAAAAGAGACCATGAAGGCTCTGGTCAGCAGCGCAGTTGGGCTAAGGCAGGCTCCCTGCAGCTCCCAGAAGTGCCAACATGTCCCTGTGGCCCCTAGGCACAGGGGTCAGGGAGGCTGTGCGTGCTGGCCCTGCCCTGAGTACTGGCTGTGCAGCTCACATTGGCTAGGAACAGCAGCCAATGGGAGCCTGGGGGGCTGTGCAGGCACTTTGCAGAGCTGTCTGGACGTCCCTCAGCCGAGGGGCTGGACATGCCAGCTCCTTCCGGGAGCAGGGCAGAGCCATGGCAGGCAGGGAGCCTGCCTTAGCCCCGCTGCACTGCCAGCCGGGAGATGCCTGAGGTAAGCACCTGGGTAAGAGCCGTCTCCCGCACCCAAACTCTCACATGGAGCTGGAACCCCAACACTCTGCACCAGTCCTGACCTCCCTCCTGCCCCCCCAGAGCCCGCACCACCAGCCAGAGCACTCACCCCCTCCTGCACCCCACCCCCGTGCCCCAGCCTGGAGCTGCCTCCCATACCCTGAACACATCATTTCTGGCCCCACCCCAAAGTCTGCACCCCCAACTGGAGCCCTCACCCCCTCCCGCACCCCAACTCTCTACCCCAGGCCAGTGAAAGTGAGTGAGGCTGGGGGAGAGTGAGCAACGGAGGGAGGGGAACTGAGGTGAGTGGGGGTATGGCCTCGGGGAAGGGCATGGGGCTGGAGTGTTTGGTTTTGTGCAGTTAGAAAGTTGGCAACTCAAAGAAGCCTGCAGTGACCATTGCATGAGCACTGACTCTTCCCTTACTCCAGTGGTAGTGCTAGCACTACAGAGCAGGAGTGCAGCATGTCTTGCTGTATGGCGACAAAGCACTGGGGGAAAAACCCCCTGTTTAGCCACACTCACATTCTCCCTGCTGCCCGATGTTATGTCTTGGGAATGACCTGCATTCAGCAGTTCCATTATGTATTCTGACTACCCTGCCTCCCTGCTATCGTTCATCCTGTCCACCGTGGGCTGCCGTGGTGCGACAGCTGAGCTAGGGAGACACGCTTGCAATTCTCCCCTGTTAGACTTGAGCCAGCATCTAGCTGTCTGTTAGAGAGAGGCCAAGATGGCAGCAGCCACAAGCAGCCCCAGCCCTCAGTGCACCAGGCAGTAAGAGGTGTGTGGTGGTGGGGGGAGCTGAAGGGGTGAGGAAAGGGGCAGGGGCAGAATGGAAGAGGCTGTCCCAGGTCCCTCCACTGCTGGACAGCATCACAAGTCCCTAGGCTGCCACTGCACCCAGCCCTCCCCGCCCCTTCTCCAACTTCAACACCTTCCCTCCCCTCCCCCCCCCCTCTTCTCTCCGTAACAAACTCTCCTCCTGCCTCTGGCTCCCTTCCTGGTGGCTACTAGCTATCTTCAGTCGTCTTTGTCTCCCCCTGCTGATGCCCAGGCACCATGAAGGAAAAGGAAGAAGTAGCCTGACCCTAAAGCAAAGGGGTGAGGAACATACGGGCGCAGGGATAGACTGGAGGCAGCAGGCTGTGGCTATAGGAGAAGGGGGGAATAGGACAGGCTGCAGGGGGCAGTAGCAGAGGGGGATAGAAACATTGGGGGCAGAGATAGAAGGGGTATGTGTTAAAGGGCCATTATGAGGGGATGGTGAAGAACAGGAGCAGCAGGTTCTGTAACCATTAGAGGGCACTCCCCTCAGAACCTGGGAGTGCTGAGATACAGAAATCCTGCTCTCTGCAGTATCTGTGAAACCCACTGGCAAAATGTATGTCATTCTTCTCTAGTGACTGGCCCCTGCAGAGAATAAAAGATTCTGTTACTATCAACTACTTCATTAGCTCATTAGCTTCAAAGTCTGTGCTGTGAATCTAGAGGTTCAACCCTGCTGATGACCAATGTGGGGATCAGTATGTTTCCACATGATGGAATTTCTGATTTTTTTCAGCTTTGTTTTTTAAACCTAGAAAATTACATTTTAAAAACTACATGAAAAGAATGTTAAGGTAGCAAAATCAAGAGATACCAGAATTGAAGTTGCAAATACAATCCTAATTCAGCCTTCTTGTGTGATATGATGCAGTCTTTAATTACATGATCACCTGCTATATTTTCCACAGGACCCTTGCCACATTCAGTTCACAGGATAGATGTTGCTTTGGGCATATATCAGGATTATATAGTGAATGAGGTGGTTGTCTTTAGAATCTTTGTCTCATTTACTGCAGAAGTTGGAAGGTGTGTGGTGAATGAGGCAAGAGAAAGGTTGGTCTCATGGTTAACGGCCTGGACAACTGGATTCTATCCCTGCCTCTGCCACAAAGTTCTTATGTGATGCTGGACAAGTCACTTAAACTAAAGCTTTCACAGATGGCCAGTATGTGTTTCCCAGTTTTCAGGTGGCCAAACTGAGACACGCTGAACCTGACTTGCAGAAGTTTTGAGCACTTATAGCTGCACCTGAAGTCAATGGGAACTGTACTTTGAACATATAAAGTGCTATAATAATGCCCCCGCTCTGTAAAATTGAAAATGTTAATACCCTAGGGATGTACTCTGAAGATAAATTCACTGATTGTGAGCTACTCAGATGCTATGGTGATAAGTGCCATAAAAATGAGGAAATTAATAATAATAATAATTTTGTCTTCAGAGCAGTAAATAAGCATGCGACCACACACTGAATGATGAGGATAAAAAGGAGTATTGAAGAGCTACCCGTTCAGTGAGCACTGTCCAATCTATGCAGTGAATGAGGCAGGAAGTCCTGTGGGGAAAAATAGTATGTGAACATGTAATTGAAGACTATCATAATGCATATGAACAACAGGGCTGAATTAAGGTTGGACAGGCCACCTTAATTCTATCATAGTTGCTTCGGAATGCTTGATTTTGCAACTTTAATGCTTTTTTAAAATAGTTTTTAATGCAATATACACCTCTACCCCAATATAACGCGACCCAATATAACACGAAGTCGGATATAACATGGTAAAGCAGCGCTCCAGGAGGGTGGGGCTGCGCACTCTGGTGGATCAAAGCAAGTTTAATATAATGTGGTTTCACCTATAACACGGTAAGATCTTTTTGACTCCCGAGGACAGTGTTATATCGAGGTGGAGGTGTAGTTTACACCTTGCAGTTCTGTTGAGCCTTTCATTTGAGGATATCTAACATTATTAGTTAAGTTTCCCATCACCCCGTAAAGTAGGTAATAAGTAGTATTCCCATAATAGAGGGTCTAGAGACCACTGAGAATTGTGTACCCATACCAATATACCTATACTAGACTTAAAAGCTGTTTACTCAGGCAGCAGAATATGTACAGTTTGGTCAGGTGTCTGTATGCCTTCTCCATGGATCTTACTGTCAAATTCAATAATATTTTGTATAGAGATTTCCATCAAAAGACTTCAAAGTATTTTACTTACATTAATGAGTTAAGGCTTGTGCGCTAAGTAGTATAATTGCATAAAGGAGTGCCTTGCTGTTCTTTCTGCTGTAGTATAGCAGCGTTGTGTAGTTTCATTACCTATGTAAAGAAAAGGCTGCCTCACCTGCAAGTTACACCTTTTTCAGTGTTATAAAGTTTTAGAAACAATATCCAGTTAACATTTTTGACTGTATGGGTAAATGTTCTTGTGGGATATTTAGAGAGACAATAAGTGATCAGCAGAAAACTAGGCAAATACAATTTAGATGGGGCTACTATAAGGTGGTTGCATAACTGGCTGGATAACCGTACTCAGAGAGTAGTTATTAATTGCTCCCAATCCGGCTGGAAAGGTATAACAAGTGGGGTTCCGCAGGGGTCTGTTTTGGGGTCTTTTGTTCAATATCTTCATCAATGACTTAGATGTTGCATAGAAAGTACACTTATTAAGTTTGTGGACGATACCAACTGGGAGGATTGCAACTGCTTTGGAGGACAGGGTCAAATTCAAATGATCTGGAAAATGGAGAAATGGTCTGAGGTAACCAGATGAAGTTCAACAAACAAATGCAAAGTACTCCACTTAGGAAGGAACAATCAGTTTCACACATACAGAATGGGAAGAGACTGTCTAAGGAGGAGTATGGCAGAAAGAGACTAGGGTCATAGTGGACCACAGCTAAATATGAGTCAACAGTGTGATACTGTTGCAAAAAAGCAAACGTGATTCTGGGATGCATTAATAGGTGTGTTGTAAACAAGACACGAGTCCGCTCTACTCTGCGCTGGTTAGGCCTCAGCTGGGTATCGTGTCCAGTTCTGGCACCGCATTTCAAGAAAGATGTGGAGAATTGGAGAGGGTCCAGAGAAGAGCAACAAGAATGATATAAGGTCTTGAGAACATGACCTATGAAGGAAGGCTGAAAGAATTGGGTTTATTTAGTTTGGAAAAGAGAAGCCTGAGAGGGACAATGATGCTTTTCAGGTATCTAAAAGGGTGTCATCAGGAGGAGAGAAACTTGTTCACCTTAGCCTCTAATGATAGAATAAGAAGCAATGGCAGATTTTGGTTGGACATTAGGAAAAAGTTCCAACTGTCAGGGTGGTTGGACACTGGAATAAATTGCCTAGGGAGGTTGTGGAATCTCCATCTCTGGAGATATTTAAGAGTAGGTTAGATAAATGTCTATCAGGGATGGTCTAGACAGTATTTGGTCCTTCCATGAGGGCAGGGGACTGGACTCGATGACCTCTCGAGGTCCCTTCCAGTCCTAGAGTCTATGAATCTATGAAAGCTTGTTGTTTTATATCCTGTTTAGAAAATCAAATTGTTTGGCTAAAATCTTAGTAATATGGAACCATTCCCAGAAGTGCAGTTTCAGTCTTGTACCTGGGTCTAAAATCAGATTGACTTGGAACATACTGCCAGAACTTTCTGAGCTTTCTCTATTTTAATAGAGTTGTAAATTTGTACCTATCACTCTTATATCTGAGCATCATTACATTTTCAAAAATCTTTTCCAAAAAGAGAGATAAGACGCTGCTCTATATTTATTATTTTATTGTGCAAGCACCTAGGAGTCCCAGTTTGCTAGGTGCTGCACAAACACAGAACAAAAAGTGACATTGTCGATGTCCAGTGATTGATCCTTGAATATGGTTTTACTGGTCCCTTCTTGATGTTCATCTGGCATTGTACCCTCAGACAGAGGCACTATCTCCATCATCAGTGGATATCTACACTATCCCAATGTTTACATCTGAATCCAAGACATTTTTTATTTGTCCAGCAAGCAGAAAACTTACTAGGAGAAACTCGACTCACTTTCCAGTTGGGAGTTTGGGTTATCTAAGTTACCTACTATCTGAGACAATTTGACTGGGAGTGGCACTGCAGATGCTGTGACAAAGACAAAGAAACCTTTTTTTGTCTCTCATGCAGCCATGATACATGTTTTTAAAAAATTCTTTGCAATTGGGCTGACTCAGCAGGACTTCTGTCATCAACGCTCTGCTGTCTTAATTTCATCTGTGACACATCTTCTGTAAGTTTCTGTTACCTGTTAGGGGGAAAACTGCATTTAGGAGCTACTGGATCAGTGGTGAAGGCCTCTTCTAGCAAAAAAACCCCAAGTGTCTGAATAATGGGCCACATTTAGAAGGTTGTTGCCTTATAAGGGCCACAAGGGCTTTTAAAAAAAAACTTGTTTTACAGTCGCTGTTGAGGCCCCCATAAAAATGCTGGTATGGTGCATATGCTGTGTACCAGAGCAGCCAGGCCTCTGTGTGCAGTATACTAAAGCAAAACACAAATCTCTGGCCTAAACCAGAGACTATTGGGTTGGTTCCAGGCTCCATCTGGCTTCTGTTATTGCTGATACCACTGAGGGATAGAATCGCAATGGAGCAGAAATGGCTGGTCATCTTCAGCTTGTATATCTTCTCCTCCACACTCTCTCTATGTCTTTTCTATGTAGATTGTAAGCGTTTTGGTGCAATGACTGTCTACTACTCTGCCTACATAGTGGCCCCCATTCTCGATTGGATCCTACACATTACCATAGTATTGTGATTCTCAGTGCCTAAGAAGGGAAACTTTTTAGTTGCTTATGTGCTGAATGCTACTCTTAGCCCCATTAGTGGGCATATTTAGCACATACTTTCTGAAGCAAATGGATTTGTATTTTTGCTTTGTGGTTCGCCTTTAGTATTTAACATTTTAAATTCTTCCAGTTTTATCCCTAGTCTTGGTTTTTCACAGTCCTGGTCATTAATGTGGCTGAACACCGTGTTCAAAAGCACATGCATGTATGTAGTCACTGGTTATCAAACATAGTCTCTTGACTATCCCATGTTGCCCACTTCTTTGCACTTCAGTAGTTGGTGGTGTAATAAATCCTATGCTAACCATTTATTTTTACAGTAAAACATCTATGGATTGCATAAATGCAGCAAAGAAAACTTTTTAAAACTAGTGGTTTCAAAACAAAGATCTTTACTGTCTTTCAGGACCTTAAATGGACTTGGGATCTTGGTGTGTTCCATGGACGGATCAGTGGCTTTTTTGGACTTTTCCCAGGATGAACTTGGAGATCCACTTAGTGAGGAGGAGAAGGTACTATGAGCTCTCAGGACAAATGTGATCATCCATTCTTTTTCATTACAATAATATTCTCAAAACTGTTCATAGAAGCTTGCAGTTGATTGATTTTCATATTATAGAAAAATGTGGTCTTGTCTGCTTTCCAAAACCAGGGAGTTTTTTTGTAAAGTCAGCCATCAAGTTCAGAAACAACTTGTGGTATTAAGTATCCTTTCCAGAGTAAAAACTATCTTGGCAAATACCCATTTGCTTACATTGCATTATACATTTGAAACATTTGTCTGGCCTAAGTAGTGAGGAGTGACTTCCTGATTTCAAAATTATGGTTTAAAATTACTCTTATGAGCTTGCATGTAAGTCTTTTTAGCATGCTTTGCTATCAGCTGGATTTTCCCCCTTATCGCTGCTAGCAACAGAAGTTTTGCCACCCTGGTTAAGTTTGCTAATGAGTTGGATGCTATCTAAAAAATATAATGAGAGAAAAAAATGTTTGAATGATGTGTAAATAGTACTGAAGGCACTTGTATATTGATACTAATAGATATGTGTAATGTCTATATAGCACAATCACTGATGTATTGGTAGCAGTTGTGATCAGGTTTTGTTTTTATATTTTACATTTTTAACACCCATAGAGCAACATTCATCAGTCTACCTATGGTAAAAGCTTAGCGATAATGACTGAGGCTCAGTTGTCCACTACCATTATTGAGAATCCAGAGATGCTGAAGTATCAACAGAGACAGCAACAGCAGCAGATGGAGCAGAAGAATGCAGCAATACGGGAAGCAGCAGGGACTGCCATGTCAGCTCCCAAAGTGGCGAGCATGGTTAATGGTGAGAGTTTGGAGGACATTAGAAAGGTAGGCCTTTTGAATAGTGATTTTATAGTATCCAATAGAAATTTGATAATTAGAGAGAGATGGTGCGTGTGGTAACATCTTTTACTGGACCAGCTTCTGTTGGCAAGAGAGACAAGCTTTTGAGCTTACACAGAGCTTTTCTTCAGGTCTGGGAAAGGTACTCAGTGTGTCACAGCTAAATACAAGGTGGGGCAGATTGTTTAGCATATCGAGTTAATATGATGACTATTCACAGTGAAATGGGCAGTTATGGGGATTAGTGGTTTATAGATTGTTGTAATGAGCCATAAATCCAATGCCTTTATTAAGTCCATGATTTTTTAGTATCTAACAAAGTTATGAATGTAAACTCCCAGGCTCATCTTTTTAAGGTGTTGTGCAGGTTTTCTTTGAGGTTGAGGACTGAGAGGTCAGATATGAAGTGATGGTTTTGTGAAAAGTGTTCTACCTTGTATTTAGCTGTGATTTGTTGTTTGTATTATGGTGGTGCCTAAGAGCACCAATCACAGATCTGAGCTTCATTGTGTTAGGGATTACACAATCTCTTATTAAAAGACAATCCTTCCTCCATGGAGTTTACGGTCCTAAAAATCCAATTTGTTTGTGCTGACAGGAAGGCAGATCGAGTAAGTGTGTGCAAATACTTGGGGCCTCTTTAGTTCAGAAACACAGGGGGTGTGTGAAATTTTCCCTGCAATAAAGAATATAATTATTGATGAGCATTTTTCATTTCATTACACCTAACCAGAGTCTTGTGTCAACTGGAGAAAGCATTCAAATTAACGTTATTTTCTCCCCTTCCCCCAACAGAATCTTTTAAAGAAACAAGTTGAAACACGGACTGCAGATGGCCGGAGGCGGATCACACCTCTCTGCATAGCTCAGCTGGACACTGGGTATACTTTGAAGTGTTTTACTTTTCTTATCTCCCTTGACCTTTTCATCGACTTCTTCCAGTTCACGCTGACAAAATTTAGGTCCCTCTTAAACCCATTGCATATTATAATATCTTACATTTAAGAACTTTTAAGATGAATGGATTTCAAAGTGCTTTATAATGATCACTTTACCTGCCATTAAAATGCAGCCGCTTCTAGGGTAGAAAGTGGCAGCTGTTCTGTGAAAATGATACCGCAGAATAGTTTAAAGAAAGAGAAGTGAAAATCATTTCACATTAAATACACAGACATTTAGGTGAGAAGAATGTAATAATTCCACTTGGAATTTGGCTGTTGTGTGTTTGCGAACACTTGTTCCAGCACATTCCAAGTGCTATGGGATCTTGAATGACTGAGTGGTCCCATCCTTGGTTTCCTATCTCATCCAAAAAATGTTTTTTTCCTCTTCTAGGAATATACTGTGTATTGAATCCTTCAGTGTTTTAGATTATCTGAATTCGTATCCTCAAACTGAGCAGCTTTAGCTATTGTTTTTGGAAGAGGGAAGGTCATGGAAAAAAGATCCCAAGATCAGAGCCACGAATGAAAAATAAACTCCCTTTTCCAAGGAGCTTGTTATACTTTCTGTCGTCCAAAGCAATTTCTAAAGCATGTGTCTACATCCTGTGTAATCATGCCAGTCATGATTTGAACTCGGTAGCTGGCTTTTGCTGGAAATATCCTGCATACAGTTGTGAAAATCTGCATTTATCCCAGTGTTCTCTTAATAGTAAGATCTAAGAGCCAGTCTAGAATGGTTAGTGTTAAGACACAGGTTTTCTGCCATCAAAAGGTCATACCGTTAACTTCAACAGGACTAAGCTAATGTTTTGCATCTGTCAACTAACTCTATAAAAACTCTTTAACTTAAAAAATGTTTTCTCCAAAATGGGAGAGCTCCCTTTGTTTGTTCTTCAGCTGTACACAAATAAATATCACCCCTAAGCAATGCGCATTCCTTCTACCTCATTAATTAGCAGAGGTAAATCGCAAAGCACCACATTGGCCTACATTGCAGTAGAGATGAGAGAAAAATATGTGGGAAAAAATGGATGGGTATTTAAATGTGTCTATTGTACACACACAAATGATATTAAAGTTCAATTAAAATAGTTTTTAAAAAAATACTAATTTTAAAAAAATCATATGTACTTGCTTTTAATCTTTTTTGGTATAGGGATTTTTCAACCGCATTCTTCAATAGTATCCCAATATCTGGATCTCTGGCTGGCTCAATGATGTCTTCTCAAAGTAATCAGCAACTGATGTCATTAGATTCCAATGCAACCAATTCCCTCGGCATTTCCAAGCCTTCTCTAGAACCACTGGCAGCCAGTATAAAACCAACAGATGATGCAGTCAATAAAGATGGGTCAGTGTTTGAAAGAGGTTTCATTTCTTTTAACGTAGATGACTTGTCCTTCATAATTCTCTGAATGAGCAGTTGCTAAAGTGGTTTCCCTGCTAGAAAATATTAATTGAGAATCTAGTATTGTCTTGTATACTTCAGGATTTTGTTAATATTCAGTTACGCTTTTAATAGTAGTGGGAACTAATTATACCAAATCCATGTGTTTTGTGAAGTCAGTTTATCCTTGTTAACATCCAATGCACACTACTATGCAGCACTTACTAAGAAGTCAACTAGCATGAACGCCTCTGTTTTCCTTGAGGATATGCATCCATTGTTGGACTGAGCTTTGAGTTGGGATATACCTAGTAGCTTTAAAACACTACAGTTTACTTAATTAAGCTTCACAGGGCTGAACAAATCCCTAGGTGTGCACAGGAAATGCTCTTCTCCAGTGCAGTAAGATGTATTTTAATTGTTATCCATTGGAGTAACCACTAAATCATTCTTATAAACACTGAGCTGCTATTAGTACAAGATTGCAGCCCCCTTAAAACTTCTTTATTCAGTCTAAATTCAGTATTTTAAAAGTGAGCAAACCTTATTTAGATGATTTTTTGTGATGTAAGGTCTTGTTGTGTGGTTCAAAGAGTGTTTGCAAGAACCAGGTTATGTGGTTTGAACTGTAGTGTAGGCAACAGCTAGGCTTGAGTGTAAAAATTTCAGCCTGCTACAGCAAAATAAATTTGCAGAGACCTACAGATCATTTCATGCTGCTCCACTGCAGATATGTAATCACTAATTTATTGTACTTGGACCCTAAATGCCTACAGATAATATGTATTTTTAATCAAGAATTGAAAATTATAAAGAATGAATCAGTTGATTATAGCTAGATGAAAAGACTTTATGCAGCAGCATTAAGATTTCAACTCTCAAATCTATTATAAATAATTTTTTGAGAGTAGAGGATATTGACACATGAAAGGATATGGTGTATTTTAATTCACATACATCCAAGAGTGGCAAATTTAATGAAACATGTAGTCCATGTAGAAGGTTTTGATAAATCCTGATTTATTTTTGAGTACTACATGACTCCAAATATATTTTCAATCTTTGTTTTTCTCTTTCCTCCTTTAATAGTGTAAATGCTACCTCTGCTTCAGCTGCTCCCCCTGTATCATCTTCCTCTGTGTTAACAACTCCATCTAAGATTGAACCAATGAAAGCATTTGACTCGAGATTCACAGAACGATCCAAAGCCACCTCAGGGACTTCTGCTGTAATAAATACAAATCAGACTGCCATAGACAGGTAAGTGATGGTACAGAGCAGGAGAGGGCACACAAGCAGACAGTGATAAAACAATATGATTCTCTGAGATATGGATGCATCAGTGCTGGGATTCTGGAGATTAACTCAGATCTCTATAGAAGAAGGCAATGAAAAAGAGCTACTAGTAAGAAAGATTTTCTGAGGTAACATTATCCATGGATACTCATATTTATGTTTTCAGCCTCAAGCATATGGGACCAAGAAAATCCTTCAGATCTTCCTTAGTTAAAACTTTTGTTTCAAGATAAAATCATTGCATGTGAGGTCTTCATGGAAGACAATAAAATCTAGCCTGCCTGCAGCAGGGAGTTCCATCTCAATCTAAATTACATTACATGGAAAGTAGATCCCAATAGTTGCAGACATATTTCAGTTTTGTGCTGAGAACCTTGTATAGGCAATACATTTTCTTTTCAAGTATTTATCTGTGGAGCCACAAGATCAGAGTCTAGAAAAGGAAAACCTTTCAGTTTGGTGACGTGAGTCTGTGCATGTTATAACACCCAGACCCCTCAACAAATCGTGTAGAAGGTCAGTGTCTTGCCAGTGAGCTACATAGTTGCCCCATTTACAGTAAATACAACAGTTTTTTTTCCTGTCCCATATTTCCTCCCCTAAAACTGTCCTTTTGCTTAAAAAAAAACAAAAAAACCCCACTATTCTGGAGGATGGGAAGGTAGAAAATTTTTTACCTGTATTTTAAAAAATGCTCATGAACTGATCTGAGGAATTATAGACCTAATCCTTACATCCGTACCTGGCAAATTGCTTGAAACAATAATTAAAATAATAATAGAATAATAAAACACCTGGAAGATCATTATATGATAGGGTCTAACCAGCATGGTTTCTGTAAAGGAATATTGTATCTCACTAATCTTAAAATTCTTTGCATGTGTCAATAAAGTCGTGGATAAAGGAAAATCAGTGGATATAATTTATTTAGAGTGCTGATAGGTCTTTGACAAGTTCCTTTATGCAAGACGCTAACTAGTCATGAAGTGAGAGGCAAAGTATTGTCAGGGATCAAAAACTGGCTAAGAGACAGAAAACAAAGATTAGGATTTAATGGTCAATTGTAATCCATAGCAAAAAGGTTTGAAGTGCGTGCCTTAAGCTTTCATAATAGGTCCTGTGTTGTTCAGCACAGGGACTCTGAACCTTTCCAGACTAGTGTACCCCTTTCAGGAGTCTGATTTGCCCCAAGTTTCATCTCACTTCAAAATTACTTGCTTACAAAATGAGACATAAAAATACAAATGTGTCACAGCACACTAATACTTAACAGTTGTTCACTCTCTCATTTCTACCACGTAATTATGAAATAAATCTATTAGAACATAAATACTGTACTTACATTTCAGTGTATAGTATACAGAGCAGTATAAACAAGTCATTGTATGAAATTTTAGTTTGTCCTGACTTTGCTAGTGCTTTTTATGTAGCCAGTTTAAAACTAGGCAGATATCTAGATGAGTTGATGTATCCCCTGGAAGATCTCTGTGTACTCCCAAGGGTACATTTATCCCTTGTTTAGCATATTTATTAATTATCTGGAAAGGGGGTGAGTAATGAGGTAGAACAGTTTGCAGGTGAGACAGTTATTTTCAGATACTTAGGACCAGACAGGATTTTGAGGAACTTCAGTGAGATCTAAACAAGCTAAGTTTATGGACAACATCGTGGTAAGCTAAGTTTATGGACAATATCGTGGTAAATGAAATTCAATGTCAGTAAATACAAAGTGTAATGCACATTGGAGGAAAATAATTAAACTACTCTGACACCTTACAGGGTTCTAAATTATCTGTAGCAACCTAAGAAAGGGACCTGGGTACAGTCATGGTCATTGAAAACGTGTTTAATGGGACACTGTGGTCAAAAAAGCAAACAAGATGTTAGGGTACCTAAGGAATGGGCTTGTGAATAACATGGAGGATGCTATAATGCAATTACACAGAGAATATTATAATGCAATTATATAAATCAATGCTGTGGCCTCATTTGGAATAGTGTGTGCAGTACTGGTCATAGTGTCTCAGAAAAGGATATTTCAGAACTGGGGATTGGAGAAAAGTAACAAGAATGATCTTGGGCTTGGAAAAACTCTTATATAAAGAGAGATTGAAAAGAATGGGATTGTTTGTCTTAGAAAGGAGATGCATAAATGGCACACAATAAAAGTGTATAAAATAATGAATGGTCTAGAGAAGGCAGATCAGGAACTTTTGTTCTGCCTGTCTCCTAACACAAGAACAAGGGACAAGCAATGAAAATTAAAGAATGCAAATTCAAAACCAGCAAACACACAACACGTAATTAGCCTGTAGAACTCATTGTCTTAGAATTTTGTTGAGGCCAAGAACCTAGCAAGATTCAAAAAGGGATTTGACATTTATGTTGATATCATGAGTATCCAGAGTTTTCAGATTAATAACAAAAAATTTGAAAAGGCGATTAAACCTCAAGATTGAGGCCTGGAGCCAATCTCTAACTACTAGAAACCCAGGATGACATGTACTATGGGGGACAGATTACCCCACATCTGCATACTGTGGGATTCTTAAACATTCCTCAGAAGCATCTGGTTCTAGCCATTGTGAGAGACAGGACACTGAACCAGCAAGACCTTGGGTCTGATCCAGTAGGGCAGTTACTGTGTCTCTAATGGGTGTACACCGCTACCCCGATATAACACCACCTGATATAACACAAATTCGGATATAACGCGGTAAAGCAGTGCTCCGGGGGGGCAGGGCTGTGCACTCTGGTGGATCAAAGCAAGTTCAGTATAACCCGGTTCACCTATAACGCGGTAAGATTTTTTGGCTCCCAAAGACAGCATTATATTGAGGTAGAGGTGTATTTGCCAAGACTCAGTTGCATGGCAAACTGGTCCACAAGTATGTATGTGAGGTACAGTGTCTTTTCTGCCCACTTCCCAAAGTCAGAAGGGACATTGGTTGGGTACCCCTGTGAGTGAGTGAAGTAAACAGTAGTATCCCAATTCACAGCTTGGGAAGCTGGAGGGACAGCAAGGTGGTGACTTGTCTGAAAGTCACTGTGATCTATTATCATGGCACAGGGCTGGGTGTCAGGAGACCTAAATTCTCATCATGATTCTGATACTGATGTTCTGTATGATGTTGGGCAAAAGTCATTTAACCTTTCTGAGTTTGTCTTTCCATCCAGTAAAATGGGAGTAACAATATTTACTCTTGAGGGGGTGTTGTGAAGCATGTCTAATGTATTTAATGTGCTACATAAATGCAAAGAATTATGGACAAACAGCAGTAGAACTGGGAATATAAATCACTCCTCATCTTTTACTCATTTCTCTGTTCTATGGAGAAGAGAGGAGAACTACTCTTAAAATTCCTTGCATGTTTAGATCAGCAGAAGATGAAAAATGCCCTTCCCACGTAAATGTCTTGGAAAGCTGAGGGTAGGAAGAGGCTGCAAAAAAGGCTTTTATTACAACCTTACCAATAACTGTGATTCCTGATGATCATCATAATGTGTGTGTGTGTGTGTATATATATATATGCATTGAAAGCCATTACTTCAGAGATGTCAAGCATGCAGTACATGTTAATTTACAGCCCTTGTGTTCTTTTCATTTGCAAGCTTGCTAGTGTCAGTTTTGTTCTCTTCCACCTCCCCCACTTTGCCCATCCACCTGCCCCTAATGGAATCGCTCCATTACAGCTGTAATAGAAACCAGTCTCTTTAAGGAAAACTCTAGTTGTGTCATCTCATTTGGATATTATAATTGCTCTTCATATGGTGCAGTATCCATTAAATGGTAAAATAAAACTTGTTGGTTTTTTGGGTTTTTTTTAAGTATCTAGTTGCTGAATAATGTGTTAGTGCAGGGGTGGCCAACCTGTACCTGAGAAGAAGCCAGAATTTACCCAATGTACATTGCCAAAGAGCCACAGTAATACCTCAGCAGCCCCCCATCAGGTCCCCTGCACCTGCCAGCAGCCCTGCTGATCAGTGCTTCCCCCTCCTTCCCCATGCCTGCTGCGGCATACAGGAGGCTCTGGGGAGAGGGGAAGGAGTGAGGGTGTGGCAGGCTCAGGTAAGAGGGCAGGAAGGAGCGGGGGCCTTGGGGGAAGAGGTGAAGTAGGGGTAGAGCCTGTGGCAGAGTCAGGGGTTGAGCAGTGAGCAACCGTCCCGCCCCCACCGGCACATTGGAAAGTTGGCGCCTGTAGCTCCAGTCCCGGAGTTGGTGTCTATACAAGGAGCTGCATATTAACTTCTGAAGAGCCGCATGCATCTCTGGAGCCACAGGTTGGCCACCCCTGTGTTAGTGCAAGCCACCACAGCCTAGTTTACTATTTGTTTTTTAAGCAGAAAATTTACTTGAAGAAGCTGCATTTTGTATGTTCCGTATTTGCACTTGCACAAAGGATTGAGTAGCCTTTTCTTACCTTAATTTTTTTCCTCTGCACCTTTTCAGATGTATCCAAAGAAGCCTAAGAATACATCTGATGCTTAGCTTGAAAGCTAATAGTGGGTGGATGGGTGGCAGCTTTGAATATAACTTATGTAAATTATTAAACAAATCTTTTACTTTTTATGCAGATTGAAGGATCAGAATTTAATTAAAGAGAATAAGCCCAAGGATATCCTAGAGAGCAGCAGCGATAGTGAGGAGAAGATTCCAGCTACTAAACCGCTGTCTCTGCCCAAGCGTAAACTAGAACTTGAGGCAGAAATAGTAGAAAAGAAGAAAAAAGGCAGGCCTCGAAAGGACTCCAGACTAGTACCTGTGACTTTAACTGTTCAGGTAATCAGTATGTCAGTAATTTAATTAATGTGCATAGTATTAGTATTTATGGTTTCTACTCTTCATTTACTAAAGCAAAATGTTGTCCTTGCGTTAGATTAGACAGAAGGTGGTCAAGTGAAACCAGGAGTGCTCAGGTTCCTCAACATTTTGAAGCTAGTCCTCTTGCTTGCTTTTTATCTAATTCTTAAGGTTTTAAAATGAAGGTGCACATAATGTAACAAATCTGTATGCTGTGCACACACAAATACTGTAGTCACTAACTAAACAGTCTCTATGTAGTATTGGAGTTAGATGCAGGACCTTGGCTTCAAAAAACACAGATGTCTGCTGCTTGAACTAAATGAGAAACTCCATCAGCTGTCAGTATGATTCAAGAGGGTGGTGTAATTATAAACACTTGAGCAGGTATGACCTTCCATTCAGTACAGGGCAGTAGAGTACATACTTAGCTAGTACATTATGACAGTACTTCCCATCCTTCAGTTGCAATAGCCCTTTTCATTACCAACATTCAAGGGCTGGCCTTGCCCTGAAACATACTGGAGCTTCCATTAAGTTAGTACAAATGGAAAGTGTCAAAGATGGCCTAATGCAGACCGCAATGACCACGTATTGTTCCTGAAAATTCTTAGCAGCCAGTTTAGAGAATGAAGACATAGTATTTATGCAATATGTATTTAAATAAAAAAAATAAGCTTTTGCGTGAGGTTTTTCTGACGTGTCTTTAAACATCTGTTGAGGTTTCTCTCTTGACAACTCAATCTGGACTAGGGTATATCTGTACTGAGGTGCTTTTGTGAGTGATAACTGTGCACTGTTCCATTTGTTCATAAGATTTTCTTTTTGTTTTTAATTGCTCTGTTACTGTTGTTGACACTTCTGTTTTTCAGTCCCCAGCTGCACTGGCCTCTGAGAAGGATGCCACTTGCATCTCTGCACCAGCATTAGCACTTAAACTGCCAACCCCAATCCCACAGAAATCGTTTACATTGCAAGTAAGTGCGTGACAGCAACTTTGTTTACTTAAAAGGCATTTTCCCCAAGATTTGTTTACTTTTCCAAAAATATCCTTAAGACACTCAGCTTAGTTATATTAAACTGAAGGATTGGAGCAGAATTCCTTTGCCTTGTCCAAGAAGGAGCTTTACCCACCTCACTTTCTTCTAAGACTTTCCCACTTGGCTCCTTCCTGCCAGTGTAGGCCTCCCAACTGCCTCTTCCCCTCCCCTACCTGACTTGGCTTCGGGACCTTAGTAAGTTGCATGCACCCTCTGACTTCTGCCTCCTTCCTTCCTAACTCACCTGCAGAGGCAATCCATTTCAGCAGTTGATTCCTTCTTTTCTCACCCGACTTGCCTTCAAAGACAAACATATTTTCCCCCCTTAGGCGGCCCCTCCCTTCTTCCTTTATTTAGCTTTGGTGTTACAAGAGAAGTGGTGGCAGCAGCAGCTCCAGACAGGGCTGGTGCTTTCTCTTCACACATGAACCACAGACAGCTCTATACATAAACTGGGCATTTCCTCTGAGGTCTCTTCATGCGGTAAAGTGACGTGCTCAGCACCTGGAGGGCCTAACGTAACACTGACTCATGTACCTATGTAGTCCCTTGTCTGTGTGCTTTCCTGGCACAGTCTGGCTTTGACTGCAGGAATCCTGAAAGATTGCAGCGACAGCCTTGTTTGAACTAGATTTGGTGTCCAGGACTTAGGAAGAACAGATGACTGAAAATATAAACTTTTTTTTCAATTGGTGGGCTCAAAATACACACAAATTATTGATAGCCTTGAGTGACCAGTAGCCTTGAGTGACCAGTTACCTTTGGAATCTCTTCCTTTTGAAGTAATTTGATGTATTTAGAGGATATTTTAGAGAAAACACTCTGGAGCTTTTGTTTATCAGACACCAAGGTTTAATTGGGCCCTATTTTGGACCTACATTATTTGACAGTTTCCTGAGCAGTTTTCCTCTGTGTAAAAAGATTTTCCTTTTCTTTTCTCAGGTAAGTTCAGATCCCTCCATGTACATTGAGGTGGAGAATGAGATGACCACAGTGGGAGGTTCCAGGCTGAGCAGGTTAAAGTGTAATCGAGAAGGCAAAGAATGGGAGACTGTCCTCACCAGTCGAATTCTTACTGCAGCTGGAAGCTGGTATGAGAATTTGCTTGTAGAAGTAGGAGCCTCCAGAAAAGGAGTGATAGTCCTTTGACAGGAGAAAGTATTTAGGGCTGTATTGTTACACTATTAAACAAGTGGTTAGTGGAAATCTTATTCAAGGTTCCCTTTGAGTACTTCCAATTACATGAATAAAATATACAGGTATTTTCAAATTTACCAAAGTTCGATAGCTTCAGAGAATATTGCTACCCATTGGTCTTTATTATTTTAACCCCTGGTGCACTGTATATTTTGCAAAATGTTTAATTAAATTCACTATTATAGTGCATGACAGGATCCCTTATTTTTATGGAGTTGTGTGATTCTTCATAGTGCAAGACATCTTCCTAAGACCTTTCTCTTCTTCCTCTTCCTGCTAGCCGGCTGTAGGACACTTATGTTCCTCTTTCCTCATCCTGTAGCATTAGTAACTGGGGGCACTGGCTTTCTTGATCATTGCGGTTCGCTGTTCTTTTTGTTACTTCTTTTGTAATCTGTACACAATGCTTTGGTATTAACCATGTGATATGAATAAATATAATATGCACTGTATATAGACCTGATGGCAGCCTCACTTGTGAATTAGCTTCTAGAGTCCTGACCTAAACAATGTATTTATAGCATCCCATGTCCTCATTAGCCAATTAAAATACTTTCTTTGTCAGACATTGCATTCCTCCTTTAAATTCCCCCATTAGAGTGGACTGAATGATTAGAAGCAACAGTTGTTTCAACAGCAAATGCCACAATGACTAAAAGTTTAAAAGGACACTTTAAATAGAATATTTTTGTGGGATCCCTGTTTCCTGGGAGATACTTGCAGTTTCTCCTCCTTCTCAACAGCAGCTTTTAGTTTTTGCATCAGAAGTTTAATTTAAACTGTGTGATCTTGTTGAGGTCCAAACTGTGACAAAGGTACCCACAAGTCTGGTTCACAAGAATTCATCTGAACCTTTTTCTGGTTTCATGCCCTTAAGAATTGTGCTGAGTTTTGGATTGGAACAAATTAAACTCATAAATCACAGCTGAAATTGACAAGTTTTAAATGGTTTTTTTTGTGAAGCTCTTATATTTTGAGCTGTAATGTTTTGCAAAAACTCACATTGGCCCAAGTTGACTCAGACTTCAGCCCAAGCCCACCACAAGGTTGGGTTAGCCTGGCCTGAGTTTTAAGCTTGTTCGGAAGAGGGTTGGTTACAAAGTTACGTACAGCTGTTATCAGCGCTCTCCTTCATACCGTGTCCTGTCATCCATAACAGTAAACTGCAAACTCCTGATCATTCACATACCTTATCCAGTGTTGGAAGCATACCCTAGAGCAGGATAGAAATAAAAAGTATGTAAAATTTGGGCCCAAATCTCCCATGCTCTTTAATGAAGGAAGTAGGAAGTGCTACCTTTACAGTATAAGCCTTCCTCACTGACGGAAGTGCTATCCAACAGCACCTTTGAAACATGCACCCAGGGCTTTGATTGCAAGGTAATTCAAACCTTTAACCTCACATCACCATGAAAAGTACTTTTATATTTTGTCATCTAGCAATTTCATTCGGCAGTGCTCTTGCCTGCTAGTGCACAGCTCCCTCCCTGCCTGCTAAAGAGATCGTCATCATTCCATTGTCTTGACAGATCATTCTCTCTGTACATTCTTCTGTGTGTGGAAACGGTCTTGTTGCAAAAAAACAACCTCTTCTTCATGTGGCCAGTATGCTGAGGCTTATTCTGACCAGGCACGCCTCCTTTCCTTCCCCACTGATATGTCACATTCACCGCCATCTGCCAAGTAAGAGACTTGAATTTAGGATTCAAAACCACATTCTCCTGTTTTTTCCCTCTGCCTTCTGGAGACAAATTTTCTGAATCCTCACCATTTGTCAGTGGGACCTTCTTCAAGTTGTATGATAACCCAAGAGATCTTGCCTCTTTCATTTAGCTGAATTTAAATGTTTTCTTTTGATCATTTTCAGTGATGTGGTGAGTGTAGCCTGTGAGAAGAGGACCTTATCTGTATTTTCAGCTTGTGGTCGTCGCCTTCTCCCACCTATTATATTGCATTCGCCTATCTCCGCTTTACATTGCACAGGTTCCTACGTCATGGCTCTCACCACTATTGCTACGCTGTCTGTGTGGTGAGTACTAAATTATGCTGTCATGACTGCCAATAAGCATGGCTGAGTCTGAGTGGTTACCTTACTGCTTCAGTTAATGACTTTGATTGGGGCTGATAAATGTTTTTTTTCTAGTGGCTGGGTTGGCATGTGCCTGCTGATGATCTGGTTCAAATCAGGTTCGCTTTCAATCGAGTCTTTTTTGTGGATGTGAAATTCAGCCCTGTGTAGAGGGCCCACCATGCAAGACATGAGTCCTGACTGCTCTCTTTTGCAGGCTTAAGTGGAACTCTGCACAGCGGTGAATTTCACCCTAGAAAGTGGATGGTTTATCCTACTAAGTGTCATTTGTTTAAGCTACCTTCTAGGACAGGGTGATTTTAGTCTGTGGAATTAAGGGAAAGAAGGAAACATTGAAATCATTAAAATCTTCATTTTTAGATTTGACATTGGAAGAGTGTTGTCTAACAGCTAGAGCAGGGATCGGCAACCTTTGGCACGCAGCCCATCAGGGAAATCTACTGGCAAGCCAGGACTGTTTGTTTACCTGCAGCATCCGCAGGTTCGCCAATTGGAGCTCCCACTGGCCGCGGTTCATCATTCCAGGCCAATAGGGGTGCGGGAACCAGTGGCCAGCACATCCCTTGGCCTGGAGGGGCCTGGAACGGCAAACCGCGGCCAGCGAGAGCTGCGATTGGCCAAACCTGTGGCTGCTGCAAGTAAACAAACCGTCCCGGCCAGCCAGCGGATTTCCCTGACGGGCCGCGTGCCAAAGGTGTTGGCGATCCTTGAGCTAGAATATGGGCCTAGGAGTCAGAAGGCATGGGTTCAGTTCCCAGCTCTGCTGTTGACTCACTTTGGGACCCTGGGCAGTTCACTTAACCTCTCCCTCCATTTGTTTACTTATCTGTAAAATGGGGCAAATAATTCATACCTATCTCACAGATGTATTGTGAGACTTAATGTTTGCAAAGTATGATGAGATTCTCTAACAGAAAGGGCCATAGAAGTGCAAATAATTCTTCTTATATTCCTTTTCGGAAGCAGGAGTGCAAACAGCTCTGCTTTGCTATTTTCTGCCTTGCCAAAATTGTGTTGTCAAAATAATGAAATAAATATTAAATTACAAATTTTAATCAGGAACATTCTAGAAACTGATTTGTTATATGATTGGCATATTCATTTCTTTTTAATGTATAGATTTCCCTCCTCTCCCCCTCTTTTCTCTCCCTTCAGGGATGTTCATAAACAGTCAGTGATTGTTAAAGACGAGTCTCTGCAAACAATATTAGCAGGTAATGAAAGTGCACATTTACCTGCCAACCTTAGTCTTTCAGTCATCCTGTAATATATTGAGCCATTAACGAGTGTGCTAAAATTCTATGTACCCCTGTAAAGCAAAAATAAATAGGTTTTCTTCTGTACGTAGTTGGGTGTTAAATGGAAATCACCGGATAATGTTGAATTACCACAGAAACAATGAAGATAAAAATATAAGGAGATAGCAGACTATTAAAGATCCTGTAATTTGTTTTGTTTTTAAATGTGGAAATGCAGTGTTGTAGAGTTATCATGAAACACTTCCTAATCTGGTATATAAATCCCATAACACTATTGCAGTCCCAAATGCATATCTTGCATATAATCAGATATTTTAAAGCTTAATTGATCAGAAATTATCTGAATTTAACAAAATCTGTTTTCTGCCCTTGCCAGTATCTGGCAAAAAAAAATCAGCATTACGAGAAACGCACTGGCCTCCCATCTGGATTTAACCTTAGTAGTATTAATCAAAGGCAGTTTGAGAAGTATTTGTATGTGTGTGTGGTATGAACCCAGCAGACTGCAGAAGTCCTCTCAGACAGACAGCCACAAGCCCTGGTCACTTGGTCCTGCGCTCAAAACATGCTCCGTAGGACTGTAGAATCAGAACACATTGGTAAGCAGGAGATAATGAATATCTGAGCATTACAGCATGTTTATCCACACCTTCCCAAGCATAGTTTGTTAGGAGAGTGACATGAAGATACCTGTAAACTGAAAGGTTTATTTTTAAAGATGACAGAAAAATAATCTGCCCTGAGATACTGCAAATATTTCCCTTTTAACCAACCCTTTATGTATATTGCAGTTTCTCAAGATTATTTAATGATAGTTGCAAAGAAATGACACATGTAATAGTACACAGAACTCAGTGCTAAGAGCCCTGGCTTCTAAGTTCAGCTCTGCTACTGACCTGCTTATGTGCATTCAGTGAGTTACTTCACCTCTTTGCCTCAGCTTCCCTGCCAGTAAAATGGGAGTAAGCTAGTCACACCTGTTTCGGTAGGGCTCTTGTGAGGATTGATTAATGGCTGTACAGCACTTTAAATGTGTAGAGTTTGAAATGTTATGTAGTGATTACTTCGGAGGAAATCATGAGATCTGATTTAATCTGTAGGAAGTGATACATCTGTCTCTCAAATTTTGCTGACTCAGCATGGTATACCAGTGATGAGCCTGTCTGATGGAAAGGCATATTGTTTTAATCCTTCTCTTTCTACGTGGTAAGTTGCACATTCTTTCCTACCCTTTTTAAAGTTGGCTGTGGTAACATGCCAGTTCTGATTTACTGCCCCTTAATTCTGTTCTCGAAAACTAACCCAAGCGGAAACATACTCTGGGCCTTGTCTTGTACTTTGCTCCCCACATACTAGTACGTGGATGGCTGGGCCAGTCCCGTGCATGTTTTTATGATTCAGTATTGTTTAAAATAACCCTTGTAAATTAAAAGCTTAAACTGAAATGTATTTCCTTACCCTTTCCCCCCCCCACCTGTTACATATATACTCTGATTTGTTGTCATAGGGTTGCTTGTAAACTGCCTGGAAGTTGACATGGATTTAAAATGGTTTGGTTATTCAGACATTCATGATTTCTGAATGTAAAAGATAATAGTCTTTGGAAAAAATTAGTCCAGAACAGCTGCCAGGAAACTTGGACGCTCTCTTATATTTAGATGGTAGTTTGTGTGTTTAGATTATTATTTCTTTAAATAAATTGGAGGGAAAATACCCCAGAAAAAATCTCATTTTTACTGCCTGGCTCTAGTCCATATCTGTCACAGCCTTGATATTATTCACAGTTATGGCTGATCCTGAACTTAAATCCTGCTGTCTTTTTCTCCACAACAATTAAACCATTGAAGAATGGAGGATGGAATCTGAATTTCCTGTCACTTTTCTGTTTGTGCCACATAGTCAGATTTATATAAAAGAATAGTCCCTTAGTCACCAGCTCAAATTAACCATGATTAAACAATCAAGATTACTATTAGCATTTGTGCCATTGTGTATCTTAGTTGTCTGGTAAGCGTACAAGTGGCATTCTTTTGAGCAGCAAATTCCCCAGCCTGTCAAACCCATGTAGATGATAGCCTTAATTAGGTGTAGGAGGTGGGAGTTGTAGCTGTCAGCTCTCCCCTGTCAGTATGAAGGCGGCATCATATCCTCAGTGTAAAGGAACTGCCAGAATAGCTGATCAGCAGTCTGAGAGTAGGGTCTGATGTATGGAGGATCTTGGGGTAAAGTTAATTTCATGATAAAGTAATTATCTACGTTCCGTACAGCCTTGGGTCTGCAGTGGATGTGAATTTTTGTTTTCAATATTCAACCTGTAAAATGTGCCAGTGGATTTTCTCTTTATGCTTTTCAGAGCTCAAGCCAAATCCTGTTTAGGTTATGTGACTAATCCCATTGACTTCAATGGGACCATTTGTGTAAATAAAGTAAGCAGGATTTGGCCGAAAGCCTTGTGCGTTGCACCAGTGTGTATAGTTTAAATTTATTAATCTAAATTTGGGTTATTGCTGATTATGTATTGTATGATTTTTGAACCAACCTTTGTACTTTTGTATTATTTAAGCACTATACCCAGATGTAGAGACTCTTTTCTTAACCTGTGTATTATATAATTTTAAAATTAGCTTTAATAAATGTTTTTATTGTGAAAATGCAAATCAAGTATAAAGCAGACTAGAACAGAGTCATCTGCCACCTGATGCACCATTCACTGTGTTGTAATATGTTCTTGTTTCTACCCCCCCCAGGAATCTTGTCTCTGACAAACAGGACTCCTTAGCACAATGTGCAGACTACAGGAATAGTTTACCATCCCAAGAAGCCATGCTGTGTTCAGGACCCTTAGCCATAATACAGGGACGAACATCAAAGTATGCATTTAGGCATTTTATTTGTGTTCACTGATCAGCCAAGTGGACTGTTTCTGCTTCCTATACAGTCTAATTGCCTGGTGTTAATTTCTGTTGTGCTGTCTGGTTTCACTGTGAGTGAATGCTTGAATTACTTAGTTATTTTCAGAAATATCAGTGGGTTGGAGAGCTAATCTGTCAATCAGATTTGTACAGAGGGTCTGTTTAAGCCTTAGACTTTTGTAACCTTGTATCTGTTTAGCTCAGAGAATATTTGGGTAGTGAGAAGGTGGCTGCACACTATGCTTAATAATTCTACTTTTATAGTTCTTCCTTACCTGTAGGTGCAGTGTTTCTCATTTATATTGATAGAATATCACTTTGTTTATCTAAATTGGATTTCTTACATTTTGCATTGTGATTTTATAACTTACTTATTGGACCATCATCCCAAAAGTGGCGTGGTCTACAAGCTTCACCTTTGGTTTATTCAGTTATCTTTAGCTGGCTTATTCTGTGGAGTCTTTTGAGAATTTTAGGGAAGATTGGATGGTTACTTAGTGACTTGCTGCATATTTTTAACTTCTGATCACACCACCAGCGAATAGCAAGAGCCAGTGGAAATGTCCATTGACAGCTCAGGGGCTCATCTTTACCTGCTACTCACATCCCTAATTTCTAATTTATATACTCTCTCATAGCCAACTTTGATCTTATTTTACTAATTTTTTATGCCCACATGAGAGGGGCTGTAAGTAGGGTAATAGGACTTAGTTTCCTTCTTGCCTTTAAAAAAAAAAAAAAGTCAAGAAAATTAGGATTTAAAAATAGAAAGAATGGAAATAACAGTTTGGATTTATTTTGTAAAAAAGAAAATATCCAGATTAAAAATTAGTTAAGGTTTGTAAAGATGTTTTAGCTACTTCAAAAAGTAATTTTATTAGAACATTTTAGTTAACTTAAAAAAAAATTTCCAGCCTTTTCCAAAGACCATTTATAGAACTAGCCTTCATTTAGTTTCCTGGCTTTCACACTCCTCTGGGTGTGGTTTCAGGAGTGTTCTAAAGGGTTATATAAACATACAAGACGACAGCCCCTACCCTGGAGAGCTTACAATGTTAAAGACAAAAAACAGATGAAGGGAGGATGAAAGAAATGCAGCATATAAGCAAAGTGATCAGGATGATGATAGGAACTTACTGTGTTAGTTCCATTTTGTTCATTTTCTTATATATTTCATTTTATAATATAAAGGAAACTATATAAATTGAGCTTTGCTGTGGTGGAGGGGAGTTGTGCACCCTCAGGATTGAAGTGGGCAAGAGGAAGGGGTTATGGGAGTGGGGAGGAGAAAGGAGAGAGGTAAATGAGGAGGTGGTGGAGAACCCCAGTGGACAAGGGAAAGTGGGGTTGGGCACCTGAGAGGCTGCAGTGGTAGGAGAGGGATGAGTGACCAGGGAGAAGTGACCAATGACAATACAGTAAAATTCAGTTTCCAAGCTGAGTGAGTGATGATTTCAGGAGGCTGTGGAAGCTCCTATCAGTTACTGCCCCCCAGGTGGAATGTCTAAAGGGACTGGGGGATCACTGAACCTAGTGCCCTGGTGGGTCAGTCTGGGTCTGGTGCCAATGTAGACAGGTCCAAGGGTCTTTCCATCTGTTGGATGCAGAAGATTTATAGGCAGTGGCCTTTGGCAGTAGAGGTGCAAACTGGGAAAGCACCAAATATGTGAAAGACTGGCTTCTACACTAGGGGAATTTTTTTCTAATTGGTCTCTGACTTTGTGCCATGTTTGGTTTATAGTTCAGGAAGGCAAGCTGCAAGACTGTTCTCCATGCCTCATTTAGTACAACAAGAAACAACACTGGCTTACCTGGAGAATCAGATAGCAGCGGCACTTATGTTACAATCCAGTCATGAATACCGCCATTGGCTCCTTATCTATGCACGGTACCTAGTTAATGAAGGTGAGCTATGATATGCAGTGTTATTTCTTTGCAGCTCTGGTGGATTTTTCAGAACTCCCATATTCTCATTATGCGTCTGATGAAGTGGGTGTTCACCCACGAAAGCTCACGCTCCAAAACGTCTGTTAGTCTATAAGGTGCCACAGGATTCTCTGCTGCTTTTACAGATCCAGACTAACACGGCTACCCCTCTGATACTCATTATGTATGTGATTGTTCTCAGTGTCCTTTTGTTTGGCACCTCTGTGGTAATTCAAAAAATCAAAAAACTCCAGCGCATTTGCTTCCGAAGGTGGTCCATAGTGGAGGCTCTTTTGCCTGTATGTTAAATACAAATAGTGTATTGGGAGGAGAAGTGCCATCTCTGAATTTAAGTATAGAAGTACACATTGCTTAATAGATGAATTATCCTCCAAGATCTATATACTGTCCCCGATAGCAGCTGCTAGTGGATGCTGCAAGACCCTCATAAAGCATGTAATTTTTAAAAATACACCATGAGGAAAATTTATTCCTGACTCAATTGGTGATCACATTTTGTCCTGCAGCAGAGGAATTACTAACCCTTTGTGACTTTTATCATGGCTAATATAGCTGCAGAAGTTCTACTCTTATTCATGTAAATGTCTAAACTTTAAACAAAAATTCTGCTAATCTATTTAATGTAATAGCCTGCAGCCGTGAGTTACATAGGTTAATTTTTGTTTATGCAAAGAAGGGGATGGGGAATAACCTTCCATTTTGTTCATTTCCAATTTGAGTTTATTTTTGAGTATCTTCTTTTTCTACATTGTTAAATAAGGATAACTAACTAGCCTTCTCTGTCCCTTTCAGATTTTACAGCTCTCTAGCATATCTCCACTTCTCTGCTTTCCAAATTAAATGGTTCCCCTTATCTTAATTTCTCCTACATGGGACCTTCTCTTCACCCACATAACCATTTTAGGTATGGGAAAACTGTGGCAGAGGTGAAGTGGCTCACTTAGAACCACATACTGAATTACTGGCAGAATCAGAATCAAATTCAGGAGTTCTTGCCTCTCCGTCCCAAATTCAATGCACTAGATTACACTTCTCTAAATAAATGTGGTTCTCTCACTCCCTTCTTAACCAAGTTTAATATTTGAATCTGGATCTGTCCATAATGACACCTAGTTATTTTTCGAATAAGTTAAAACTAATTCAGGACCTAACTGGCAAATTGAAAAATATGCACTACATTAAACCTACTCTGAACATTCAATTTTGCTATCAGTGTTTTATGCCACTGCACTGTTCACCCAACTTCCAGATTAATAAATGCTGAAAGATGTAGATCATTGTATTGATCCTATATATTCCTATATAGATACCTAATTCCTTACCATTTTTTAAACTCTATTATAAGACTTTACCTCTCATCCTGTGATTACCAAATCACCTTAAGTACACTGCAAAATTGGGCTTCTGCCCTTTTTGTTACTTTCTGATGTAAAGTTATCTTGAAAAGTTTTTGTGTGTGTTTTTAAAGGTGTTCATCTTGGTTTTTTATCTGATAAATATAAAGAATGTCAAGTCTGGTCTTTTTAAGTTTTGCTGAAGGATCTTTAGTGAGGATCTGGAAGCATGATTATTGCAAACACTCTCACCTTAATACAAGAGGCAGGGATGTTGAGTCTTTATCAAAGACATCCTTTTTCCAAGCTGGTTTTAGATATTGGCATTAAATATGTGTTGTTAAAAAAAAAAGTTTTAAACAGACTTACTAAACATTTAATTCTCCTCTCAATTACTCAACTTTCAGTCTGACTTTTTTGTAGTGTCGTCATTTCAACAGTTACTGGAGTCTACCAGGGCAGCCAAGACATGTATAACATAAAAAACAAGCTGATGTTTTTTTGGGGGGTGGGTTCGGAAAGAAGGGGTGTCTTTCAGGTTGTATTTATAATAAAAAATGTGATAATCATACCATTGTTTTTCCTTTGTAGATCACTTTTAACAGCCTTTTTGAGGAGAACTGTAGATAAAACTTTTTGGAAGTTCTAGAATAAATCCACCAGCCTGTATTTATTTACTATTTTAATGTTTCAAATAATTCTTATTGGTTAGGGAGGAATAATTTACTTTTACAGAAATCATATTGGTTTGTCCTTATGTTGTTCTTGTCTAGATACTTGTAACTCTGTCTTAAATTATATGCCATTTATGTTGTGTAGTGCAGGGGTCGGCAGCCTTTCAGAAGTGGTGTGCTGAATCCTCATTTATTCACTCTAATTTAAGGTTTCGTGTGCCAGTAATACATTTTAATGTTTTTAGAAGGTCTCTTTCTATAAAAGTCTATAATATATAACTAAACTATTGTTGTATGTAAAGTAAATAAGGCTTTTAAAATGTTTAAGAAGTTTCATTTAAAATTAAATTAAAATGCAGAGCCCCCTAGACCGGTGGCCAGGATCCAGGCAGTATGAGTGCCACTGAAAACCAGCTTGCGTGCCGCATTCTGCACCCATGCCATAGGTTGCCTACCCCTGGTGTAGTGGGTATAATTTCATGTTTATGAATGTTTTATTTCTGGTAATTCTCAGGGTTTGAATATCGCCTACGAGAATTATGCAAGGATTTATTGGGTCCAGTCCATTACTCAGCTGGAAGTCAATGGGAATCAACAGTAGTGGTAAGTGCTGGTTTTTGTTTTTAAATAAAGTAGGGGAGACTTTTCTTTAGTGTATAAACTAGACAGTTTTAATTTAAATTACTGAATGTACTTTACATTTCCTCTCATAGTTTCTATTGGTAACATTTAAAAGAACACCTCCAAAGTTGAGAACCCAAAATTTGATCTACCCTTAAAAGTGTCATCTGATAGGTAATTTTCAGCTTTTATTTTAAAAGTTCACTGCTAGGGCTTTCATTGTTTTGGGGTTCCATGGTTTTTGTTTTTTTGTTTGTTTTTTGTTTTTTTAAAAAGATAGTTTTCACTTAACTTAAATACTGTTTCTAAAGCTGTGCCAGCATGGTGCTGATTCACAAGGAAGTAAGTAAATTCTATGAGCCAAGCCTTGACCAGCTACTGTTTCTTAAGGAAGAAGATATGTCTGCTTACTTTGTGTGACTTTTTTTAACTGGTGGGAAGGTTGATAGCCCTTTAGCCTCAAGTGTATTTCAAATTGAGTAGCAAGCAAGCAATCTACAAAGACTTTAATCACTGTGGAACCCCTTCCATTCTATACTTAATCCATCCTTTCCATTACCTAAATAGTAACCTCCTTTATTCTCTCTGGCACTGTATACAAACACTTAACAATTCCATTATCTCCACTGATGCTGTCTAACATACCTAATAGATGGAATAGGTTGCACCTTCAGTGCTCTCCATTCACTAGGCATGTACCTTTGAAAGGGCTGATATGCCAAAGAAACATGTGCCCTTCAAAGAACACTTCCACATTCTATCACCACATGGAAGCAGCAACAAGAACATTTAATATGAACTCCTAAAGACTTCATTATTATTATTATTGTTTTATTACTGTTGAAATCTAAATAACAGGAGGTGACACCAAATAAACAGCTCTCTAAGGTAAAGAGAGACCACACTAATCTTAAGTGAATCCTGTATCAAATACCTGCATTAATGATATAAAATAAATTTGAGGATTTTTGACGTTTTTGTGCAGGGTTTACGAAAGAGAGAGTTACTGAAAGAACTGCTTCCTGTCATCGGACAGAACCTCCGTTTCCAGAGGCTTTTCACAGAATATCAAGAGCAGCTAGACATCTTGAGAGACAAATAGTATTTCCCCAGATTTTCCCTGAAGGGCCTGGTCTAAGGGAAATTGCTGAACAGCATTAACCAGAGACAGAAGAGGAGAGAGCCCGGCCAGAATGGGACACTCCTGAAAGCGGCAGTACCAGAATGGCCCAACATCTTTCATGAGTGACAAGCTTTAGTTTCTAAAGAGCTCACCACGGCAAATGTGAAAATGAATGGAGGAGCTGGACCTATTTTCCAAGTGGAATTTGAACATCAAAGCTGTGGCCTGTGTTCCTACAGAAGGTTGTGGATCTGTACTTCAGGGGGGTCCTTTTGGGTCTGGATCTCATTGTGATATCAAGAAGACTAGCTGAGAAGAGTTTGGGGATTTTTTTGGATGTTCTGTGAAAAGCACAGTACTTCAGAGTACACTGAGCAGCGTATTAACCCTGTTCAGGGTTTTTTGCCTGAGGATTGATTGAGGCTCAACACTATATTGAATTAGATGAATGAGCCATATAAAAGAAATTTCATAAAATGTTAAGGTATTATGCAGCCAATAGACTCAAACCTGTGAATATAATTATAAAAGGCTGTTCTAACACAAGGACTATTTTTGTACTAGAATTTGCTAACTTGTAATATGGAATTTTATTTGGCCAATAATCAGGATTTCCCTACAAGTAGCCTTGTAGGAAATTTAACTCTAATTATGACAGCTATGTTGCTGAATAATTGTACCAAAATTAACCTGTCATCATCTGGTTTTTAATTTTTAACTGTTTGTAAAGGAGAGATTTTTGGGGGTGGGGGGAATCAAAGAGGGTGGCTCTTTTTGTATGTACAAAAATAAATGAACACTGCATTGGATTAAAAAAAAGATGGCCTTGCTCTGGATATTCATGTCTTCTTGTAACAGCATTAAACAGTAATACAGGTTAAATCATCTTAAATGTGTATAGAAATCAATATTGAACTAATGTTATCTGGGTGATCTTTTCTCTCCAAGTACCAGAGTAGTACATATTAACACTGATTTTACTGTAGTGATCTAGAACCTTGTTTTTGTAACTACTACAACTTCAGGTAGCGTCCCTATAGGTACTCTACTTGAGGCGTGCATGTGCACCTTCAGTCGGAAGATTTCAGTGGCAATACCTGTTCGTCTTGTGCATACACCATGTGCATTCTTGTGTCCCGTACCAAGGATATATGGGAAGATACTACCGATTCTAAGCACTTGACTAAGAAGGAAGTACACTTTTCGTCTTCCACGGCCTCATCGGTAGCTAGACCATCAGTACAAGTGGAACAGTGAGTCCAGCCTTTGGTACCTCACACCTCTATGACTGGCACTCATCAGGTCACTGTGTTGGCTCACCCAATACCGCAAGAGTTCAGGTTCTCAACGGTACTCCTGCTTATTTACGAGGCAGCTGAGTCTCCTCTGAGTTCAAGACTTCTGGTACCACAACCAATTTTATCCCTACTATTTCACCATTCTCCAGGACCACCTGCCTCCCCAGTACTCGACACCTTCTGAAAGATGGTTGATTACTCCTCCATCCCCCAACTCCACCAGACTATGAAAGGGAGTTCTTCAGACTCCCAGATTTCTATGCAGGGTTCTTCTGACTGCCTACCTACATTTGTTTAGCCAGAACCTGGACTGTTTAGGAACACTTCCAGGCTTCTACCATCAAAGACCGCCAAACATCCACCTGGTACAACTAACCCTGGATGTGCCCACCATTCCCATATGGTCCTCCCTAGTGGGCATACTGGGATCCCTAGGCTATTTACCAGCAACTGGTTTCTGAAGTGCACACTACTTATGTAGATCATCCCAGGGAACATTCTTCAGCTCCTTCTGTTTCTCATAAACAGTCTCCAGTGAGGATACATTTGAGGACCAAGAAAGGAGAGCTGACGAGGAGGCTGTTCCACATTCTAATATTTCTTCTTCTTCCCCAGTTGAAGTTGTCATCCCCTTCACCATCTCATGATGATTTCAAATACACCTCTACCCCAATATAACATGACCTGTTATAACACACATTCAGATATAATGCAGAAAAGCAGTGCTCTGGGGGGCGGGGCTGCGCACTCCGGTGGATCAAAGCAAGTTCAATATAATGTGGCTGCACCTATAACGCAGTAAGATTTTTTTGGCTCTCAAGGACAGCATTCTGTCGAGGTAGAGGTGTAATTTCAAGATTTAATGAAGAGGGCAGCAGACATCCTTCAGATCTCATTAGAAGAACTGCAGGAGACGCAGCACAAATGGCTCGACATCTATGCACCATCGTCAGCCTGGGTAGCCCTCTCTGTAAATTAAGCACTATTAGAATCTGCCAAGTCTATCTGCAGACTCCTGGTACTGCACCCCCTGTCAGCTAAAAGACCACTGGAAAAGTATTGTCCCAGCTAGGGGCTTGAGTTTTTATTTTCCCACCCCACACCGAATTCTTTAGTCGTGAATGCAGTGAATGAGCATCACAGACAACACCATTCAAAGACTACATCTAATGACAAGGAGCACAAACTCTTGAACCTTACTTTTCTGCTACTCCGCAATTCCAATTGCTAATAATCAGGTGATTCTGGCAAAATATAATCACATTAATTATACAAAGTTTACCTCTTTTATTAAATATCTGCTACAAGAGCACAAAACAGTTTCAAGCCATCATTGCAGAAGAGCAGCTCTTGGCTAGAACAATGCTGCAAGCTTCTCCATGTGTGGCTGATATGGCAGCTCGTTCCAATGTTATGGTTATAGTAATGCACAGGGCATCATGACTTCACTCCTCATGATTTACCTGTGATGTCCAGAACTTCCCTTTTCATGATCCAGAGTTATTCAGTGACAGCACACATAATGACAAACAGGGACAATGTGAACTATATAAACTGGCAAAGAGGAGCGAGACCCCCTTCCCTCTCTGCTAAGGCCATGAAATTTTGGAACTCATGCATAGGCCTCGATGTCCTGATCTTGGCAGTCTACCTACCCGGTCTCCAAAACACCATAGCCAACAACCTTAGTAGGCACTTCACTCAGGATTACGAGTGGGAACTAGACAAATCTTTAGATATTTCTTACCTGGGGATTTCTGAAAACAGATCTTTTTGCCACCATAGCTGATCAGAAGTCTGAGCAGTTCTGTTCAAGGGGAGGCTTGGGTCACTTCTCTCTGAGGATGCCTTTTTTCTTCTTCAAGGCGAAGAATCTCCTAGATGCATTTCCGCTGCTGCCAGTGATCCTCAGGGTCCTAAACAGAATCAGTCAGGACAAAGCCAGGATCATCTTGATTGGATCAACCTGGCTGAGACAGATGGTTTCCTTACCTTCTTCACCTCTTTTTCTGACCAACCATTGATCTTCTGCTGATGCCTAGTCTTTTCTCACACCGGACTCAGGAAATGTCCATTAACCCACCCTGAACCTGCTGCAGCTCAAGGCCTAGTAGGTAGATGGTTCTCAGAGTAAGAACTGTCTTGGTACACAGAGATCCAGGAGGTTCTGCTGAACAGTAGAAAAGATTCTACCAGAAAGACTTATCTTCAGGAATGGAAAAGGTTTTTCCACTCTTGTGCTCATTGTAGTTTGTCTCCTATTGATGCTCCCATCTCTGAGCTGTTAGGATACTTATTAACCCTAAAGAAAGGAGGACTTTCTTTGAGTTCCATTAAAGTTCAACTAGCTAGCATTACAGTATTCCATTCTCCAGCACAAAGCTTCTTGGTATTTACTAACCCTGCAATGTTAAGATTTACAAATGGTTTATTGAACCTCTTCCATAATGTTAGACACCCTACTCCCTCCTGCGACTTAAATTTAGTTCTCAATGCTTTGATGAAACCACCCTTTGAGCCGTTAGCAATTTGCCCGCTTCTGAATCTTTCCATGAAAACCCCACTCCTAGTGGCTAGTATCTCTGCCGGAAGGGTTGGAGGACTCGACATATTTCAGCGTTGAGTCTTCATTCACAATGGCCTCTTAATGAGTGTTCTCTCTCAACAGGATCTAAGTTTAGTTATAAATAAATCTGCACAGAAGGGGAAAAAGTAAAATTTGTGTTCTCTGGGTTCTTTATGATTTTATAAAGATAATCTGAAAGGCTTAAAGTTTTTTACAAGAGAGTCTTCTCCTGTTTGTTTCTTAGATTACAAAATATTCAGGTTTTGTCTCCTTTGTTTTTCTTAGAAGTCTGTGGATGACTGGAGCACTAGTAGGATTATGATCTCAGATTCCAAACAATGAAATCTGATTAAATGAGAGGAAAGTGATTTTTATTCTGGTGGTTTGGTCCTTTTTTGGGGGGAGTGAGGGGAGAAAATATTTATATTCAACACCATGTATTTGAGGTAAAAAAAATTCTTGCTCCATTTCTCTGAGTCCTCTAAAGCAGTGGTTCTCAACTAGGGGTACGTGTACCCCTAGGCGTACACACAGAGGTCTTTCAGGGGTACATCAACTCGTCTAGATATTAGCCTAGTTTTACAACAGGCTACATAAAAAGCACTAGTGAAATCAGTGTAAACTAAAATTTCATACAGACAATGACTTGTTTATACTGCTCTATATACTGTACACTGAAATGTAAGTACAATATTTATATATAATTAGGTGGTAAAAGTGAGAAAGTAAGCCATTTTTCAGTAATAGTGTGCTGATTTTGTAAGCAGGTAGTTTTTAAGTGAGGTGAAACTTGGGGATATGCAAGACAGATCAGAGTAGTGAAAGGGGTACGGTAGTCTGGAAAGGTTGAGAGCCACTGCTCTAAAGGAGGAGGTGTCCAGCAAAATAAAGGAATAGTAGATTTGACATTCCTGATATTTTTCTGCTTAAAAAAAATCAAGCAGGGAAGGGTGGAGAATAAAACCCTTCAGGCCTGATTTATACATGATATACAATCAAAATGGGGTAAAATCATTATTTCCCTTTGTAGGTTTCCTTTCAAAGCAATTCTGGAACCACTTTTTGAACCACTGCTACTGTGTTTGTAAGATTGCTCACTGAGCTCTCAATATTTAGTGGCCATAATTCTGGCCTGAAGAGCAAGAAGTGGGTGGCTTTCTGTAAATCTGATCTAACATGCAGGTTTTTTTCTAAAATGCTTGTTGCATTTTCCCATGGATTCACTCTCAAATACCAGTTCCAATTCTCAGTCTTGATTTCTCCCTCTGCAGCTGTTGTGTGTGAGGAAGGAGAGGTGTGTACTGTCCCATATTCCTTCAAATAGTTTGTTTATTTTCAGATCATTTTTTAAATTTTATTTTTTGACTGCACACTTTTGGAAACGCTGAAGGCTGCTATATGCCCAGTGAGAACTGCCATTCACAGATCTAGCTGAGTACTTGGGGAAATGTCCTTGCCTGGAATCATAATCACAAACTTCAATAAAAAAGGTGCATTTGAAGATTAACATAAATACCGAACAAACGTGCAGATAACTGTATATCTTCTATAGAAAGTCACTGATGTAAAAACAACAATGTAAAAATACATTGAAATGGGAAATTTCCTTCTGTCTGTTTTTGCACCTTTTGGAAATCTCTCTGATCTCTGCAGACATTCTTTTGGAGTTTGCCTTAGTAGTTGTGGCTACTGGCTATTAGCCCAGCAGCCATGAGAGTAGCTTTTTGTAAAAAATAACAACTTGGATTTGTGTGGAAATCAGTAAAGAAATTATTAAATATGTCTTAATATAACTAACTTGAAAAATTAAATGGCTAACACATGAACAGATAGGAGAAAATTAATCTACCTTAAGGTATGCAGTGGCAGGGGTCTAAGTTGGATGTTAGGAAAAACTATTTCACTAGGAGGGTGGTGAAGCACTGGAATAGGTTACCTAGGGAGGTGGTGGAATTTCCTTCCTTAGAGGTTTTTAAGGTCAGGCTTGACAAAGCCCTGGCTGGGATGATTTAGTTGGGGTTGGTCCTGTTTTGAGCAGGGGGTTGGACTAGATGACCTCCTGAGGTCCCTTCCAACCCTGATATTCTGTGATTCTGTATGTGCCTAATGCTCATTCATGGGAATTTAATGTAGGAATCAAGACAATAGTCTTCAAAGTGGAAAAATCTGAACAGGGTCAATGTTGTGGCAGCATATGAAACAATCTGGAAACAGGAAATTTAAAGGTTATATATTTATCAAAACCAAACCTAAATCTATACAGCTTTAGAATTTTGAGGTGTTTAAGATCCAGAACTTTATCTGTTGGCTTAGGGCTTTCTATGCTAAAGGTTTTACTCAGTACTGAAGGTGAACCTCCCATGTACGGTACATTTACTGCTGAGCCTAGCATCTGCGGTCTTTACAAATTCTTGAGACATAGCTTGAGAGACTGTCAAGTAGTTTGGGGCCAAAACTAATCAAGTTTTTATATGTTTTAAGGCCTGTTTTCTGGGGTTTATCATCTTCAATACATAAATAGCTTTTATGAATCCATTATTTGGTTGAAAATGGGGAAAAAAATACCCACACAGCTATGTAGGATCTAAGGTATTCAATACACTGAGCATATGTTAATTGAAAACAATCCCGAGAGCTATGCTCACCCTGGCTACCAATGAGGAAATAACTGAATTGGATCTGTGGGAGAAGAAAATTAGAGGAAGTAATTCAATGTTAAGAGTTCTAAGAGGGTGTCAGATAATGCAGAGTAAAAATTAAACTAATTTTTAAGAGTGCCTCTGTGTCCTTTTAATTTACTAGATCATAATTTTGTATTGTTAGTCAACCATTGATCAGGGATTGTCTGAAATTTGCTGTCATTTTTGTTAAATTTTAATTCTCAAACTACAAATTGTTTATGTACAAAAATTTCAAACATTTTCATTTTTAGATTCAAAAGATTTTTTTGGAAATCAAGAAATTGTTTTTAACTCTGAATGTAACTATAGAAGTACGATAAATATGACAAAGGTGATATGAGCACTAGTAATCTATACGCTATAGAAGTGGGCTGGCAAATGACTGCGGCCAACTTGTAAAAAGTACAGATTGACTTCATTCTGAACTAGACTATAGGAGGTGAGCTGGAAACGATGTTTCCTTTAAACAAGTAGAAGTCTCCTATCTTTCAATACTGCTAATATAAGAAAATTTGTGACAAAGTTCTGAGCATTTCTTAACATTAAAAGGTAAGAAAACTTGTCTGAAAACAAAGATCACACATTCAGTTAATGGTAAATCACTAAATTACAGAGCACAAACACTTTAATGTTTAACTCAGTAACAAGCTACCATAATTATGCAAGAATGAATTGATTAGATAGAGGAAAACCACAGAACTGGATTAAGGAGACCAGAGATCTGTTCTTGGCTCCTCAACAAACTTCCTGTGAGGCATTATTTAGGTTACTTAGCCTCTGGGCCTCATTTCCTCATAGGTAAAAAGAATAATACTTACAGGATCTTCTTCACAGGTGTCCAGATAAAATAAATGTATGAATGTTTCTGAAATACATTGGAGATGCTCTACTCTAATTTTAGGTATTTCTAAGGCAACACAGGTTGGTATCTAAATGCCTATTTAATCTTGGAAAGAACGCAAAGTATTATAGTAATGATGTGGATTTTGGTGGGTAAATATCCTGTAAGTATGTTTAATCGTATGTTGTTGTGAGTTGCAGTGGGTTGTACATATAGACTAACACGTACAAGTTAGGCTTTCACCACATGATGCTTACCCAATAATTAAATAGCTACTAAGAAAATGATGAGGAATTGTGAAACTCAATATTTCATTGAAAGATGTTAATCTGGCATTCAAGTCTTTCCTCAGTAGTGCATATTTAGTAATTAATTTATTGCATTTCTTTTAGAATACGTAGATTTGGATGCAAGGAAGTAACTTGATCACAACTAACTAGCATTTTAAATCAGTCCTATGAATGTAAAAAGAAATGTTAGAGAGAGAGATGTTTCCTGTATCACAAACCAGCTATAAGAGATGACACAAAATTCTTTAGAAAACGCACCCTATAAGTGAATCTGACCAACTGTTATAAGTACATGCTGCAGCTGGAGGACATAAGGTACAGCACAAACTTCAGTATGTTATGTGGGATTTGGTGGAATATATGTCAGCACCTTAGGCTTGCTAACCGTCTAATCCAGGGGTCGGCAAACTTTCAGAACTGGTGCAACAAGTCTTCATTTATTCACTCTCATTGAAGGTTTTGCGTGCCACTAATACATTTTAATGTTTTTAGAAGGTCTCTTTCTATAATCTATAACTAAACTTGTATATAAAATAAATAAGGGTTCTAAAATGTTTAAGAAGCTTCATTTAAAATTAAATGAAAATGCAGAGCCCCCCAGACCGGCGGCCAGGACCCAGGGAGTGTGAGTGCCACTGAAAATCAGCTTGTGTGCTGCAGCTTGCTTACCCCTGGTCTAATCACACAAATGCAAAACCCTTGCTGGCCCCCTGCCCCTTCTCCGAGGACATGCCCTACTCACTCCATTTCCTCCCCCAAACACCCCCTTTCCCTCTCTTCACTCATTTTCACCAGGCTGGGGCAGAGGTTTGGAGTGTGGCGGGGGGTCTGGGCTGATCCTGGGGTAGGGGGTTGGGCACAAGAGGGAGTGCAGAGTGCAAGCTCTGGGAGGGAGTATGGGTGCAGGAGGGGGCTTGGGGTTGGGGTGACGAGTGCAGGCTTTGGGAGGGGGCTTAGGGCTTGGGCAGGCGGGTTGGGGTGGGGGTGTGGGCTCTGGCTGGGCCGTACTTACCTCAGGTGGCTCCTGGTTAGCTGCATAGCAGGGCACCCAAATTAAATGGGACCAGGTGGCTCTGTGCTGCATCTGGAAGTAGCCGGTGTGTTCCTGCAGCTCCTGGAGAGGGGGCTGGGGGCTTCTGCACGTTGCCCCTGCCTGCAAACGCAGGCACTGGCCCCACAGCTCCCAGGATTGGCCACAGTTCCTGGACAATGGGAGCTGTGGCTTGGTGCCCAGGGCATGGGCAGTGCACAGGGGCTACAGGGCATGCCAGTTGCTTCCAGGAGTGGCAGGGAGCCTCCCTTAGCCCTACTGCTCAGCCAGACTTTTAGCGGTCTAAAATCTCCCCGGGTTGACTTCAGTAGCCTCGGGGAGATAGAGCCCAATTCTGGGAAACTCCCAGCGAAATGAGGAAGGTTGGCAACCCTACAGCACCTACATACGAGGGTGACAGCTATGTTAGAAATGCAAATACCTCACAAACTGCAAATTCAAATTGGAAAGCAGTTTAGGGAGTGGGAGGAGGCGCATCTGCTTGACTCTGAAGATAAATAAATACTGAAAACTGAATTCTAGTCTACATTACTTTGAGTCAGGCTGGGCTTGGAATAGCTGTTATGGATTCTATAATTAACATATTTTAAAAGTATCCTTCACTTTTGAAGTAATGATTTTTGTGGAATAGTGAAAAACTGACCAGAGTTTGAGCTGCAATGGGAAAGCTTTGCTACGATGAAGGCGAACAAAGAAAACAGGAGCTTGGGTTTATGATATGAGTGAGGTGTCTGTTGGCCAACACAAGCTTTGTTTTGTTTGTGAAAGCAGGTTTTAATGTTCCACTAATCTCCTTATCCCCTAAGCCAAAGTTTCCAAAGTCAGCCCATAAAGCAAACCTCATTTTAGGACAAGCCGCTAAAGAGTATGACAGCTGGGGTAGAGGGGAAGGCTAGGCCAACCTCCAGCTGTAGAGTTGACCCCAGTTTGGGCTATTTCCACTTATTGCCTAATTTTCAAAGAAAACGCCATCCAGCACTAAGCTTCTGTAGGTGGAGCTTAATGCAGGACGATGGTTTGAGCTTCGGGGGAGTGGTGTACAGCTGGTGTGCGAGTTGAGTGTGGGCTTACGGTGGGAAACTAGATTCAGCTTTATACCATGGAGAGAGTAAATCTCTCTCCTCTTAGCATTTTCTCTTCAATCTCCACGCACGGTTTTGCGTTCTGCCAACACATTCATTTTTCTCTCCTGTTTGTTATGCTGTCCTTGTTTCGTTTTTACAGCTACTTTAGTGAGCTCTCTCTACCTTTTCATAACAGCAACGGTTTAACAGTTGTTATATTAATAGGATCGACAGCTGGACAGAAGAGGTTTGTGTTTTCTAGAAATAGCCCCCCGTCCCCTTCCTTCGCTCCATTGCCCTGTGGTTTGGAAACTACACCAGGCTCTTGCCTCTCCTCGATTACTGTCTGTCTCACGAGCAGGGCTGCTTCTCCAGCCTGAAGGAGAGAGTTCAGACCTAGGTCACAGCGGGTGATGCTCAGCTGCGAGTATCTGCACTGCCTGGCTCCTAGCTCCGGTCCCTTGCGCACTGCAGCCCAGGTGCCCCTTCTGCCAGCCTTGCAGACTCGCTGTGCCAGGACACAGAACTCTCTCCAACAGCCAGAGGAGGGGTAGAAGGAGCTGCCGGAACGGTACGGGGGGCGCCCTGGTTCTCCGGGGGGGCCAGTTTAGCGGCGCACGCCGATCTACCGGAAGTCGCTGTGGTGCTCGGGAGAGCCGGCTTGGCCCTTGAGGAGCCCGGCGGCCGGAGCTAGGTGGTCCGCCCCAGCTTGGGGTCCCCCCTGTTTGAAGGGGGCGCGTCTCCTGTGCCGGGGGGAGTTGGAGCCGCCGCCATGGGGAAGAGGCAGCACCAGAAGGATAAGATGTGAGTGGGGGGGGGGGGGAGACTGTCCTGGCGGGGCTCGGCCCGCGGGCCCTCTGCCATGGCCGGCCCCGTGGAAGCCGCTCGGGGAAGGTGGCCGGGCCTGGTTTCCCCAGCCGCCCCGCCCAAGCTGCTGCATCCCGGCGCTTCCCGCCCTGCGTTACAGGCGCTGGGTGTCGAGCCGGCGCCCCTCCGCCCGGGAGAGCCTAAAGCCCTTCGCAGAGCCTGTGCGTGCAGCGCTGCCCGAATAGGCCGCGGGGGGGTCCTCTGAGCCAGTGGCCGCCAGAGCCGACCCCTTCCTCTCCCACGTAGGTGCTGCATGGGTAGAGCAGGCTGGCCCAGGGTCTCGGCCAGTGGTTCTCAAACTTTTGTATCTGCGATCCCTTTTGCAGAGCAAGCCTCGGAATGAGATCTCTTTAAATTAAAAGCATTTATATATATTTAACACCATTATAAATGCTGGAGGCAAAGCAGGGTTTGGGGTGGAGGCTGACAGCTCACAAACCCCCATGTAATAACCTTGCGACCCCCCGAGAGGTCCTGACTCCCAGTTTGAGAACCCCTGGTCTGGGCACAATCCAATGAATGACGACGGTTCATTGAAAAAATCTTCAGGTTTAAAAGACACTCAAGCTTTGTCGACACTGGCAAGCGAAAGACAAAACTTTTGTTGTTCAGAGGTGTTTAAAGAAACCCTCCCCCTGCTTGTTGTGGGTGAAAGTTTTTTGTCCGCAGGAGAGAGCTCTCCTGCATACAAATCAGTGGTTACCCTGCACGCCTTTTAGTGGCACGGGTGTAGCGGCGTAGTCATGTCGCTAAAAGCTGTGTAGTGTAGGCACAACCTTAGAGCTTGTCTACATGGGGACATCTGGGAAAGTTAATACAAATTAACTAAAGATGTGAATTTGAAGTTACACCATGTAAATCTGCATGTCAACAGAACACCCTCATTTACTCAGAATTAGAGTGGCCTTAATTTGGATTACTGGCCTTTACTCTCCCAGGTTCAGAAGCTGCTAGATAGGATCAAGAGCTTGTCTGGTTTACAAATACTGTGTGCAAGCTCACAGTTTGGGCATGGGTTGGGATATCTGTATTACACAATTAAAAAAAAAGATTTGGCTGGGAAAATACGAAACAACAGCTGTATTAGGGAGCTGTGGGTCAGCCTTGGTCCTTTAGCTCCCAAGGCACAGTTCCCTGATTTAGTTGTGGAATTATGCTTTCCCATCTATGGTGACAATAAAATAAAATCGTGTTATAACATGGATGTTACTACCTCTGTTAGGATATGGTGACAGCACACTCTTGTTTTCTTCTTATTGTGGTATTGCCCAAAGGCCCTGTTCTGGATATTAGGAAGACCAAGGTGTGACACCTAGTATCAGAGTTGGTTAATACTGGGTGAAGGTGTGAAAAAGTCAGGTAACTAAGAATGTTTAACATCTCTTATTAATAGAACTTTTTAAGTTGGAAAAGTCATCAATTTCTCCTAAATATAGTTAGTGTTGTAGTGTGATGTTTTGAGCATTAACTCCCCCCCCCCCTTTACTTTTTAGGTACATAACATGTGCGGAATACACACACTTTTATGGAGGAAAGAAATCAGGTAAATGGTTTAAAGTTGCTGTGTTTTCTTTCTATATTAATTCTTGTGACTGTTTCTATATTTAATGTGTATGTTCGCACTTCAGTGTTGATGTCTCCTTCCCCTTGCTTCCTTATTCTGCTCTCTTCGAAGTTGTGAATGACCTTCTCTTGGCTAAGTCTCAAGGCCTACTTGCCATGTTACCCCCTTCTCCTTTCTGCTGCCTTTGAGCTTGTTGGCTGCTCTCTCCTTCATCATGTCCTATCTTCCTTGGTTGTATCCTCTCTTGGATCTTGCTCTACTTTTCCAACCATGCATGCAGTGCCTCTTTTTCTCTGTTTACCCTCTTTTTTTGCTGGAATCTTTCAAGGTGCCATTCTAGCCCTCTTTTCTTCTCCCTCTATGCCCTGTCCCCTGGTTACCCCATGTGTTTGTTGTACATCAGTTTACTTATCATTTCTACATCAACGACTTTCAGATATCCTTCTCCACTCTGGGCTTGTATCCCTTTCCTCAGTCTTGCACTTCCCTCTGTTGTTGTGAAGTACCATCCTGGATAGTTCACTGCCATCTCAATCTCAGCATCACCACATTGGAGCTCCTCCCAAACCCAGTCCAGTTCCTGCCTTCTCAGTTGGGGTTAACAACTCCACCATCCTTGTAGTCGCAGTGGGGTCCTGATACCTGTAGCCTGGGTGTTATATTTGACTCCACCTTCTTTCTTCCATCACAGTCAGGCTTTGGCCAAACCCTGTCACCTTTTCTTCCACAGAATATGAAAATCTCACCTGTTTCTCTCCTATAACTAAATCACTTGTCCACATCCTGAGCATCTTCCGCCTACACTTGTCGTCTCTTTTCAGGTCTCTAATGCTAACCTTGTCCACAAATCCAAAATGCTGTCGTTTCAACCATGTCATCGCCAGCTTCACCTTTGAGTGTCTTTAGTAGTCTCACATTATATTGTCCATCAAACCTAAACTCCCTGTCTTTCCCTTCATGGCCATGCGTCACATCTCTTACCTGGTCTCATCCATTCTTTCCCCCACCCCTTCCAAGTGTCGAAGCATTTGATGTCAGTGTAGACCTCATTTGTTTCTTTTTCCCATAGGCATCTCCACCCCTTCTTTCAGACTGCCGTTCATGCTCGGAGTGCCCTCCTCAAACTTATTTACAGTAACTCCTCACTTAACGTTTTAGTTATGTCCTGAATAATGCGACTTTAAGTGAAACGATGTTAAGCGAATCCAATTTCCCCATAAGAATTAATGTAAATGGGGGGTGGGGATAGGTTCAAGGGAATTTATACACACACACACACACACACAGAGTATAAGTTTTAAACAAACAATTTAATACTGTACACAGCAATGATGTTCGTGAAGCTTGGTTGAGGTGATGAAGTCAGAGGGTGGGATATTTCCCAGGGAATGCCTTACTGCTAAATTATGAACTAGCATTCATCTGAGTCCTCAATGGTTAACACGTTGTTAATGTAGCCTCACACTCTACAAGGCAGCACCAATGGAGGGAGGGGAGACAACATGGCAGAGGGAGACACACACCCTGTGTGTGTGTGTGAGAGAGAGAGATGCGCATTTCCCCCTTTAAGTACACTAACCCCACTCTGAGTACACTGCCTTTTGTCGGAGCCCTGTCCTGTCCCCATCCCTGCTCTACGGATGGGGAAATCGGGGCGGGGGGGGGGGGAAGGAGCCCCCTCTCCCTGCCTCCTGCACAGCAAGCAGGAGGCTCCCAGGAGCAGCTCCAAGGCAGAGGGCAGGAGCAGCACATGGCAGTCGGGGGAGGGACAGCTGAACTGCGGGCAATTGATAGCCTGCTGGGTGGCTACTGCACAGGGAACTTAAGGGAGTGGGGAGCTAATGGGGGGGCTGCTTTTCCACCCTGGTTCCAACGCCCCCCCTCGCCCCCCCCCCGCTAGCTGCAACGGGCTGCTCTTACTGCAAGCAGTGGACAAAGCAGGCAGCTGCCAAACAACATTTTAAGGGAGCATTGCGCAGCTTTAAACGAGCATGTTCTCTAATTGATCAGCAACAAAACAACTTAACCAGGACGACTTTAAGTGAGGAATTACTGTACATGGTACATTTGACAGCTCTTTGTGTATTGTCAGTTTCACTTTCCCCCTTTATAGTTAATTAAATTCCCTTGTTGTCAGTGTGGATTTTAAAAAGAGAGAAGGAAGAGATTAAAAAAAGAAAAGGATAATGTGGTTGTAAAACCATAAAAATTGGGGGAGGGGGGAAACGGGCCAAGGAGTATCTCAACTACTTTAAAAGCGTGCCTTTTTCTAATTCTTCCGGTGTCATTTGTGGTGCAGACTTGAGGTTTGCACTGCACTTGTTTGTGAAGTTTTGATTTTTGTTACTGTTTCACAAGATTTAGACTATTTGTCTTTGTCAGGAGCAAATTACTACCTGACATATAAAAAACAGTAATTTCCAAATATAGATCACGTAGGATTAATAGTAAGTATCAGAAGCACTTTTACTGCCCCAAATACTCTGGATTTATGAAAGTTATTTTACTTTTTGTTTTTGTAAACAGATATTCCACAAGCAAATTTTAGACGTTTATCTTTTGATCACTGCAGGTAAGATATAAAAAAAATCTATTTTGTCTTGAGTCCTTAACCAGATCATGTTTCCTGTAGTGGTAGATAGAGCAGACAGACATCAGGGAAAGTAACTATCGTTCCTTAATGTGACACCAACAAAATTTCATTGAGGATTGACATTTGTTTTGACCGCATGAAGCCCAGTGTCTGAGAGATTGTATGTAGTAACTGTAAAGTTCAAAAGGAATATATAAACTGTAAAATTTGTGAACAATTAACATGCAAAGTTCAAATAAGTTCATACTTATAAAATTCTAGACTTGATGCTCATATTGTTCCCCTTCACTGTGTTTTATATCCTTGATCTGTCCTGCATCACTTAGAGCCAATGATTAAGTTGCCTTTCACATCTTAGTTCTTTGTGCTTAGAATTTACTTCTTGCTGATGAAACACAGATGCTAGAATGAAAGAAATGAAGTTGCAGTATCAGTAAGTTCCACATAGTCAGATGTAAGTTGCAAGGCTCACTTTATGTTCACTGATGTAGACATGAGTTTAGGGCTCAAAGAGAAGCTAATGATGTTTGCTAGTTTAGTATTGTGACTTTCCAGGTGACATTGATAAATCTGAAATAAATGTGTACTTTTCCCTAGTTTATCTCTGCAACCATTCGAATATCCAGTTTGCACACCAGATGGAACAGTCTTTGATTTGCTGTAAGTCGTTCACTTCCATTTTTATTTTCTTTGTTTTGGTTTTTGTATAGGCTAAGTGACTTGCTCGAGGTCGTGATTGGAATCTGTGTCAGAACTGGAATTAGAATTCACGAGTTCCTGTCTCTCCCTCTGGTGCTTAGATTTCTAGTCCAAGCCTGTCTTGCTTCTCAAATGGTTCTGTTTCTCAAAATCATAGCTATGTGTAGAAGGCTACAGCCGTTGCTGTAAATGCACAGTGTTTCTGTGGTGGAACAGTGTGCTTTTAACTGTGCCACTTGGCACAGGCTATTTTATGATGGTCCATAGCCTTTTGTGTTCCTACCAGTTTGATAGCATGGCAGGGGAACTTAGGTGTGGAGGGACTCAGAGATTTATAATACATGAAAAATTCATCATGCAGCAGCACTTTGGGGTAAGCTCGCTACTATGTGCATTGGGAAGAGGAGTCATATAAACATTAAAAATGCCTTCATTTCCCTCTCAGCTCACTTAGAGGTTTTGGGGACTATTCGGTCATTGGGTTTCATTTCTTCTGTGGAGATGTACTCACCACTGTTAAACTGCAGCAAGCAGTCAGCAAAAACCAAGACTTGCGGATTAAAAAATGCCTTTGTCTTTCATTTTTATAAGTCAGAAGGGGACATTGTTTTGTTTATCTGATGAGAGAAGCCATCCGTAAATACTGTGGGGGAAGATTCTGCTGTGGAGTGTGCATCAGCTTTGCCCACTCATCTAGGGCAAATAACACTTTTGTAGGGTATGTAAAATATCACTTTATCATGGGAGGAGTTGATGTGCTCATAACCTTTTGCAAAGCTGCAGTACAGTGTCAATGATAAAAGGTCACTTAGTGCTGCTTGCCTCTTTCAAATACTTCTGTAGTTGGGCTTTCATAACCAGTTGGAGATGATAAAACAGGTCTTTACAGTGAACGTGGGTTCCTAAGTCTGTGTATGACTACCTATCATGTCTCCTCTCTTTTCAGGAGTATTGTTCCTTGGATAAAGAAGTATGGGACCAACCCAATCACAGGGGAGGTAGGTAGTAATGGTTTTATTAATAAAATACATGTTGTTTTACTTGCTTATAGCTTACTTGATTTGTGAAGAGAGAAACTTTTATCTCTTAGTTCCATAAATGTTACGTGCCTAAGTGCTCTGCAGGGACGAGACACACACACACACACAGTGAGTGATATGGCTTTTAATGAAGGTAAAGAAAACACACCCGCAACGGGGACTCGGCACGTTGCTAGTTCAAAGCAGGGAACGAGTCCACGGCATCAAAACAAATTCTAATAAATATAGCTGTATGCTAATAGCATGTAAAACAACTCATACATAGGCATGTGGGAGCTTTCCCACAACTGAACTATCTTTAGTGGCAAAGGGCCAGGCTTTTCTAAACACGCCGGGCTTCCCAAGCTGAGCGGTTTTAACCGGCTGCAAACAGCATTTGCTAGCACAAAACACCCTTTAGTAACCTGTCCCTGAGAAGGCGAACAGCCTCAGCTAAACCACCGTGACAAAATCTTCCGCAGTCCCTTACAATAAATGAGTTCTGAGGGCTTTTAAATAGCTGTTTATAGGGGCAAGTGTTGAAACTAAAATAAAGATTTACTAGGACATGTTTGTTTTAACCAAAAAATGGGAAATCTTTCTGACTGAATGCTAATATCCACAATGCTCTCATGGTCCTAATTGTTTTTCCTGTGGAATGTAGTCTGTGCCTGGTTCATGCTTGGAAGGTAGGAAGGGAGAAGCAAGCCTGAAAATTTCCCCACAATTTGTAGTGGCGGAGGCTGACAATGGGATGTTTCAGTTTCCCTGGAACTTGAATCCTGCTTGTCTTATTCCTGCATTGCACCTAGAAATTTCAGTGAGATTGTGTGCATGAGTAAACTGACCACCACCATTGACGCTCTCAAGCCTGATTAGTCAGAGCAATAACTAAAGTTCCAGAAAAGGCTCTGATTGGATTAGAAGGTCTGCTTGTAAGAGGGAAGCAGAACAGAACTTTGGTTAATGGCTCTTTTCAGTCAAAAATGACTGATCTTAACCTGTGCTAATAACTGCAGAGGTTTTGCTGCTCATAATGCTGTTAGATGATGTTTTTAAAAGGATAGTGTTACGATATCGTCTGTAAACTTCAAATCTTTTCTTCCATCTCACTGTTTATAATAACCCCATGGAAGATTAAATCTTAAAACTGCAATCTGCTTTGTTGTTCTTCCCTTCATTCTAAATGTTTGCTAGTTTGTTGTTATAGGTTTGTGTATGAATGGTTAGTTTGTACAGCAGTTTGAACATGTGAAGCACCATGTAAGTGTGAAGCATTATTGTCAGTGTTATGCTGCTGCCATTGATTTTTCTTTTGCTGCTTGTTTTAAAAAAACTACTACATTAAAGTATTTATTTTGGGGGATAAAAGACAAGTAGTTAAAGACTTTGCAAACAGATCTAAGCAAAACAAAACAGATCAGATTTCAGGCCTACTGATCATAACTGTTCCTTTTAATTATGATCTGTGAAGGAGTCTTTCCTTGCAGTATGCTCCCTAGAGTAATTGCAGTTTCTTCTTTGAGCACAAGATGGCAGTAATTACACAGAATTGTCACTAAACTGCTTTGATTTCGGAGAGTACTGTGGGAAGAGATTGCTTTTTGAAATGTCTCCTATGTCCTCTTTGATTCCAGACTTCCCCAGCAGGCAGATGAGACGAGATGCTCAAGTTGGATACAGCATTCCAAACTCTAAACATGAGCAGGGTCTTTTAGAGCGAATATTCTCTTCAGTGTTATGCAACTGGTAGCAAATCTGCAGGGGTGTTAAATGTGTTGGGGAAATGATCAAAGCTCTTCTTTTGGTAGGGAGGGAAAGGGGGAATGATGGCCTTTTCATTCACTCTGCCCAACCTGCAAGCACTTACTGCTCCACGGATCAGCTAAAGGCTTTTGGAACCTTGTTCGAAGCTGGCTAAATCTATTGTTCCCAGATAGTCAGATTATCTTTAAGACACCTATTTGTATTTAAAACCATGCAGAGTATTGTGTTTAAAAGTGCTTTGTGCAAACACAAAAAGAGGGAGTAATCGTGCTAGTAGTCTCTTATATGTGTGGTAGTATAGTCTCAGAGAAGCCCCTTTTCTTTTGATGCGTGATATGCAAGCCAGACCCAGAGCAGTTTCCCTCACTTTCAGTAGAACATGAAGTGGTCCTGTAGCAAGGTTGTTCCATCTTACTATGTTAATTCAATAAGCCCTGTTCCATGCTGGACCATTGCCATCACTGGCCATAATGAACATGGTGTTCTACCATGCTGACTCTTGTCTCAGGAACAGGCCTGTGTTATAATTTCAGCTGATGGAGACTGTACTTGAAAGAACTAGCGAGGCCAGTGCAAAATGTTCCTGGTGATCTCTGAGAGCACTCAGTCTGTCTGTGAGCCATGACTCAGGTTTCCAAACTTCTGAGGCTCAGCTATGCCAGCCTGTCTGCCCTCCTACCTCTCCTCAATAGTAATTCTCTTCCTCCCGTAATTCCTCTCTTTGGAGAACCCAACCTCTGAAGGTTGGCGGGGAAGAGAGGAACCCCATCTAGAGAACTGTATCCTCTGAAGGAGAAGTTGCATACACTGCTGCGGAAGAAAATGAAGACACTCTTGTTGCCTTATTGCTAAATCCATAGACAGGAGAAAGAAAGAAAAATGTAATTCCTTGTCATTGCACCTGTGGTGAGCCCAGCCTAGGATCAGTGGGGTGAAGATTGGGACTGAAGAGAATTGGGAGACATTGAGTTTGGGTTTCCTGAAAGGGCATCTCCTATACTATGTGGAGGTGGATAGTTTTGGGAGATATGAGGAGGAAACCTGTGCTGGGGAGAAGATTTAAAGCCTTGAGTTTGTGCAGTTAGATCATAATTTTAGTGCCATCTTCTTAATCCATCATTGTTTTGCCATGTTCTGTTCCTCATACTATTTGCTTGGAGCTGAAGGCAGGAAGAAATTTTTCTGTGATGAGTTGGTGATTTATGCAGATATTTGCGTCTCCAGGCTTATTTAAAGAAAGAAATTAAGCAAGGTTAACTGCAACAGTAGTTTCATAATCTGGACAACAAAGTTACCTTGTGTGGATTTGCTGGAAGAAAATCTGGTCCAATGAGAAGGTGGGGACATGGCTCTGAATAAATCATTTTCTCTTTTTCTGTAGTGAAGTTTAAAAACTTGTAGTGAAGTTTAAAAACTGGAATCTTGTATAGTTTACCCTGAACAGCCACTTTTCGTAGTGTTAACTATAGGCACTGACTTTTATCTAGCTATCAAACTCTTAGGTGCTTATATGACACACACACCCCAATCAATGTAATATCTGAGCGCCTCACAGTCTTGATTGTATTTATTCCCACCACAGCCCTGTAAAACACGGCAGCATAGGGCTCCTGTTCCCATTTTACACATGGGGTACTGAGCCAGAGAGAGACTAAGTGACTTTCCCAAAGTCATGCAGGGAATATGTGGGGATTAGGGAATTGAACCTGGGTCTCCTAAGTCCCAGGCCAGCATACCAACCACTTCCTTCCTCTTCTAAAGGAACTTACAGATGTGCCGTGGTCACAGTTATTTTTATGTATGGTTTAAAAAAGCATTTTTCTTTATACCCACCCCCTCCTTCTGCTTCCTCATACTTTAATGCCCCTTTGTTTTTGAACATCCCCAGGAGGTACAGTGTGGATGCCAGTGTCTGAGAAACAAATCTATGTTGACCTTTCTGACTTCCTCTTTCATTGTTCATGAGTTGCTCGAAAGGGTAATCTCATAATTCCTTACTTGGTGTGTTGTGATCTAAAACACTGATGTTACTATGGTTATAATTTTGAAACCAGACTAAGCATCTCCTGCAGCTGAGCCACAACCTGTTGGGTGTTTCTGGCTCTCTTGCCTCCCTCCCCAAGCAATGTTTCTGAAGTTCCATCCAACACAGAATAAGTAGAAAAGCTGTAGTAATCTCATTCCTTGTACTGAGATCAGCACTTTGACATCTTGGGCTCACAAAGAGTTGTGTGCTTGACAGAATGTTTTACGTAATTGGCATATGACAGCACTGCCCAGCGTGCCCACACATGTCAGCCAGCTGGGATCAGATGTACCTGTTTCTAAGGAATGAAGTTGTTCAGATTATATCTGGTCTGATGGAATGTCAGATATGAACAGATAATAGAACTGGGTTCAGCTAGAAATGTGTATATTGTGGCAAAGGAGTTTCAAGGGAGACAATTCTGAGCTGAGTATCTTAAAAATGGGATGAATTCATTTAACACAATTAAGTAGAGCAAAGAAGAAAAACGGGGGAGCTTTTCCAATATTAATCTCTGGTACACTCCAGTTCGCTAATATTCTGCCTTTTGTGAGGAGAGTGCACTACTGCGACCCGGGCGTTGAGTTCCCGCATCTCTACTAGAGACTTGCTCTGTGACCTTGGGCAAGTCACATACCTCCTCTATCTCACAAGTTTCTGAGATCTCTGTGCTTCATTGTCTCCACTGTAATTATGGGAAAACTAATACTTACCAATGCAGGGGTGTCGTAAGCCTTAGTATACTTCAGAGAAGTGAATTAAGAGGTGATCTACTAGGGCACAGGAAAGCATCTGATTTCTTTTTAAACAATGGAAATATTTTAATCTCTGGTATCTGTTTCCTACGGCTGATCTAAGCACAATATTTTTTTGCTACTCCTTTTTCTACCTGCTTCTAAACCAGAGATTCTCAAAGTTGGGGTAGGGACCCCTCAGGGAGTTGCAAAGTTATCACATGGGGGGTCGCGAGCTGTCAGTCTCCACCCCAAATCCCACTTTAGGGGGAGGGATAGCTCAGTGGTTTGAGTATTGTTCTGCTAAACCCAGGGTTGTGAGTTCAATCCTTAAGGGGACCACTTAGGGATCTGGGGCAAAAAAAAAAAATTGGTCCTGCTAGTGAAGGCAGGGGACTGGACTCAATGACCTTTCAAGGTCCCTTCCAGTTCTAGCAGATTGGTATATCTCCAATTATTATTATTTGCCTCCAGCATTTATAGAGGTGTTTAAATATATTAAAAGGTGCTTTTACTTTATAAGGGGGGGTCTCACTGAGAGGCTTGCTATGTGAAAGGTGTCACCAGTAAAAGTTTGAGAGCCACTGTTCTAAACCAATATAGATACGTAAATACAAAAATTGCATAGAGGCACCGCTTTGTCTGAGGAAGCCAAAATCCAAATGGAATCCACAGTTATGAAGGATGATTACAAAAGAATAGCATGAGCATGTGAAAACAAAAATCAGAAAGGCTAAGGCACAAGGGACATTAAGGCAATAAGAAGAGGTGCTATAAATACATTAGGAACAAGAGAAAGATGAAGGAAAGTGTAGGTCCTCTATTTTGTGGCGAAGGAGAGCTGCCAAAACAAAGCAAACAGGTTAAAGAATATTTAGATAACTAAGTATTCAAGTCATCAGGGCCTGATGAGGTGCACCATAGGGTACTTATTTAAGTGGAGCAATTTTGGAACATTAGCAATTATCTTTAAGAACTCATGGAGGATGAGGGACGTCCCAGGAGACTGGAGAAGGGCAAACATAATACCTGTAAGTAAAAAGGGGAACAAAGAGGACCCTGGGAATTATAGACCAGTCAGACTAACTTTGACACCCGGAAAGAAACTGGAACAAATTATTAATCAGTTTGCAAGTACCTAAAGCAGTGGTTTTCAACTTCCCTATATTTGTGGCCCCCTAAAAAATTTCAAAAGGAGGTGTGGACCCCATTGGAAATCTTAAACGTAATGTGTGGATCCTCACTGTTCTATGGTAATGACAGCCTTTAACGGATCCTTTATACAAAGTCTGTGGAGCCTCAGGGGTCTGCAGACCACAGTTTGAAAACCACTGACTGGAGGATAATAGGGTTCTAAGTAATAGCCAATGTGGATTTAAGAACAAATCATGCCAAACCAACCTAATTTCCTTCTTTGAGGGTACGTCTACACTACAGGATTATTCCGATTTTACATAAACCGGTTTTATAAAACAGATTGTATGAAGTCGAGTGCACGCAGCCACACTAAGCTCATTAATTCGGCGGTGTGCGTCCA
>NC_133790.1:18031562-18065014 GCF_003597395.2 Chelonoidis abingdonii
TGTTGCCCATTCCCAGCTTCTGGCAAACAGAGGTTAGGGACACCATCCCTGCCTATCCTGGCTAATAGGTCCATCAATGGCGATCTTCAATGAATTTATCTAATTCTTTTTTTAACCCTGTTATAGTCTTGGCCATCACAACATTCTCTGTCAAAGAGTTCCACAGATTGACTGTGTGTTGTGTGAAGAAATACTTGCTTTTGTTTGTGTTAAGCCTGCTGCATATTAGGTGACCCCTTGTTCTTGTGTTATGATAAGGAGTAAATAACACTTTATTTACTTTCTCCACACCAGTCATGATTTTATAGACCTCTGTCATATGCCCCCTTAGTTGTCTCTTTTCCAAGCAGAAAACTCCCAATTTTATTAATTTCTCCTCATAGGGAAGCTGTTCCGTACCCCTAATCGTTGTTGCTTTTTTCTGAACCTTTTCCAATTCCAATATATCTTTTTTTTTTTTGTTTTTTTGAGGTGGTGCGACCACATCTGCACGCAGTATTCAAGATGTGGGTGTACCATGGATTTATATAGCAGCAACATGATATTTTCTGTCTTACCGATCTCCTTTCTTAATGATAATGCTGCTGCTGCACATTGAGTGGATGTTTTCAGACACTAATCCACAATGACTCCAGATTTCTCTCTTGAGTGGTAACAGCTAATTTAGACTCCATTTTATATGTATAGTTAGGATTATGTTTTCCAATGTGATTACTTTGCATTTATCAACATTGAATTTAGTCTGCCATTTAATTGCCCAGTCACCCAGTTTTGTGAGATCCCTTTGTAGCTCTTCGCAGTCTGCTTTGGACCTAACTATCTTGAGTAGTTTAGTAGCATCTGCAAATTTTGCCAGCTCACTGTTTACCCTTTTTTCCAAATTATTTATGAATATGTTGAACAGGACTGGTCCCAGTACAGACTCCGGGGGGACACCACTGTTTAGTTCTCTCCGTTCTGTATATCTTGATTATAGCAAGACTTTTGACACAGTCCCACATCATTCTGGGATGTACTAGCAGGAGTGTTGTAAGCAAGACACGAGAAGTAATTCTTCCATTCCACTCTGCGCAGATTAGGCCTCAACTGGAGTATTGTGCCCAGTTCTGGGCTGCACATTTCAGGAAAGATGACTTGTTAAGATAAAGGCAAGCACATTTGAAGGCGAGTTAGCTGGCTGCGTTGTAATCTGATCAGAGTGCCTATAGCCAAACTGTAACTCTAGCTGCATTTTAGCAAGTCAAGATGTTAAAGTGTGTAGGCATGAAGTCAGTGGTCCCCAAAATTTTCACGTCGTGCTGCCCTTCCCCCTTTCCGCACACTCCAGAAGCCACAGTTGGGAGCAGAGCCACAGCTCCAAGGGGTTGCAGACAGGGGTAAGAGGGCTGAGGCTGGAGCCATGGCTGGACTGGGAGCCTGGGGATGGGGCCAGGAATGGCAACGGCCAGGCTGTAAGCCTGTGGGTGAGGCCGGAGCAGAGTGGGCCTGGCCTGGACCCTGCTCTCCTGGGGGCTGGCCCAGACCCTGCTGCAACCCTCAACTGTTCCTCTGTGGACCCCACTTTGGGGACCATTGCATTAAGTGGAGTTTTAGTCGAGTTAAGCTAGTTTGATTGAGCTAACTCAATTGAAATACCACCCTTGTTTCCCTACTTTAGACAAGTCCTGGTCCCTCAGTTATTGCCCTGTCTCGTAAGAGCTCCATGAAGGAACACACAGGATTCTGGGACATACAACTAAAGAGGAACAGTTGCAGGAAGCCGTAGGTTGAGTCACTGGAGGAAAAAAGGGTGGTTGGCTGTGGGGTTACTGAGGGATAAAGGCTGAGAACGCCCCCGGCCTTGTAGGAAAATCACCTTTCTCATTCAAAATAAACTTCTTAGTTCTGTCTGCCCAAAGTCTCGCGTAGCTTGAAAAGATTGATGTTTTTAAGTCTCTCACTCTTGACCCTTGAGAATATTTTACATAAAATAAATAGGTGGGGTGAGGGATTGAAACGTCTCCAGTATATGGCTAATGTTAATCTGAGAGACTCGGCATCAACAAAAAAAAATCCTGGGCATAGGAGTTCTCTAGGAAGACAGACTCATGCTTCCTCCCACAGGGCCTGTCAGCTCTGCTCTCCTAAAAGTGTATCAAGAAAGTGATTGTGGTACACTTCAGTGCCCTATCTCAGAAGAATGGGGCTGCAGAGAGAGTGCAATTAGTGCCTCCTCAATCATAATACTGCTGATGAGTCCAATTTTAAGTCTGAGTCTTGACAATGTACCTTTTTAATCCATTGTTTGAAAGAAATTTTGAACAACGTGCATATAGTAATGTGATGCCTGGCTGAGCAGGTGATGTGCAGTCTTGGAGTTGGTGGGGGGTCCCTTGGCTTTGTTACATTCAGCGCTTTAATTTCTTTGAAACTTGTACCGTGGGCCTGAATGGGATGAAAATTGTTCCCAGCAGAACCATCTCTATTCATTTCCTGGTGATAATTGATTGTTTTCAAAGCAGCATGAATTTCTGGGGAAACTAACACGAAGGTTTCAAAGTACCTTTTAGCCTCTAATTAAAAAGTGTGAGTGTTGCAGCTGAATTAATTCATTTATATATTTTAAAAAACCCTTATTCATGTTTGCTTCTTACAGTGGCGGATTAGGCACTGGGTCAGCGGCGCCCGTGCCTGGGGCCCCGGCCAACTGGGAAGCCCTGGAAAAATGGGCACCCCTGCACTCTGAGCTGCTCCGCATGATGCCTGCTCATGCTAGGGAGCAGGATCAGGGTGCGAAGGCTTGCCCCGCTCTGCCTGCCCATCCCGCGCTCCAGCCAGGAAGTGGGGTCAAGGTGCGGGGGCTTGCCGCGCTGTGCCCGGTGCTCCAGCTAAGGAGTGGAATCGACGCGTGGAGGTTTGCCTCGCTCCACCTGCCTGGTGGGTGGAGTGGGGCAAGCCCCCATGCCCTGACCCCATTTCCCTTGCAGGAGCGTGGGCCAGGGGGGCGGGGGGGAGCAACAGTGCAGGTGGAAGGGATGGGAAGGGGTCCCCACTTGCTCTGGCCCAAGGACCTCACAAAACCCTAATCCGTCCCTGGCTTCTCAGGCCCCTTACAGATTAGATCTTTGCCCATTATCAAGGACTTAATAGTTCTTCCAAATGCTAATGGATATGGCTGTGTGTCTTGTTAGGCTATGTCTACGCTACAGACTCTACAGCGGCACAGCTGAGCCACTGTGCCACGTGTAAGGTTTGTTGTGTAGCTGTTCTGTGTTGGCGGGAGAGACCTCTCCTGTCGGCATAATTAAACCACCTCCAGCGAGCGGCGGTAGCATGTCTCCCGCTGACATAGCACTGTCCACACCGGCATTGTGAGTGAAACTTATGTCGGTCATGGGTGGGCTTTTTTTGTTTTTGTTCCCCCCACACCGCTGACTGACAAAAGTAGACAAAGCCTTAGTTCTGGCTACTATGGAAACATATAGTTTGGGTTTTTTTGCTCAAGTAATTAAAATTCAGTCCATCCCAGAGAAATTAACTGTCTCACTAAATGTGAGAGGCTGGTTTGTCAGGTTAATGGAAGCGATATGAAAAAAGTTGGACTTCGCTGTCTGTGGATATATTCATTGCACACTATATAAAAAATGTTTTAAAAAAAATTCTTACTGCTTTAAAAAAACGTCTTTGGCTGTTGAAATAGGGGAAATCCTGCTGGGAAAAGTTGCAAAAGTTAGGGCTAAGGTGAAACTTCCTTAAACATCTGTGTGTTTTTAAAATTTGTTTATTTTGAGACCTAGAAAAAAAATGGAAAGAATTGACAAGACCAAGTCAAGAAATTAGATCATAAATGATTTAGGCATTGACTCATATCATAGGGCTGGAATCTTGCCTTCTTGTTTTACAGTATTATGGTAAAAGAAACCACATGGTGTAAAAACTGTGAGGAGGGTGTATTGAAGGAATGGCTGCCAGATCTTCAGCGAATTTGTGACAAAGTTTTTACAACTCACTAGACGTTAGATTCCACATTTGCCTTTCAAATCAATATTGGACTGAATTTTTCAGAAACGAGCTATGGTAGATGAACTGCATGGGCCACCTTCATATTTCTTTGAACTCGGTGTTAGACAATAAGACCAGGATAATAACCAAAATTAAAGGGACATTCAACCTTTTTTAATAGATTGGATGGTATGGATGTCTTGCCTGAGTCTGTGAAGATGACAAGTACCCTTGCTGGTTAAATGAAAGATGATTTTTCTTTTTCATCTTAGTCTGTGTGAGTGGTGTATAACTTGCTGCAATTGACATTTTAATTACATTGCTCCAATGTGTGTTTGGATAATAGGCTGCAACAGCCTTAATTACCTTTAGGAAGAAAGTCTAGAACAGCTATTACAACTAATTTTGAGCCCATGGTAAAAGAAAAATTGTTGTCCTGGAAGGTGCTAAAATCCAACTAATTCAGTCTTTGTGAGTGGTCTTAGGGTGTGTAATGGCTATGATTAGACAAGGATTTGGGGTTAAAGGAGATTGCTCTTTACTGAAGCTGGAGTAATACATTTGGTGGGAGTACAAGTAGTTTAGGAAGGCTAGATGCCCGAGCATTTAGTGCTCTTTAGGGCAGGCAGGGACAGTCTTTTTGTTGTGTATAGTGTCTGGAACATTGGAGTACTCCATTCCCTGACTGGACCTCCGGACGCTACTACAACACAGTAGTCATGTTCAGACATACTCTAGGATTTTCGAGGCCTGCCAAGCAAGGCATGGAACATTGTTAATTCTGTTTTTATGTGGCTTTGCAGTTTTTCTCTTGGAGATTTTTCCTAAATTGTTCTCATATCCATACAGAACACTCTCTTTCTATGAAGTCCAATAAGCATTGTCAATCTGTCAGTGTTAAAGGAAAATATTATCAGATGGAGTGCCTGTGGAACCTCTTGCATGTAGGCTGTCTCCTCATTAGTTTTCTGTTTCTGCAGTGCCGGGATCCCCTAATCATTAGGGAATACAATCACACTGATCAGATACTGTTTTTTAGCAAGATAAATTCAGAAGTGCTGCCCATTCCTCCCAGTATGGATCTTTTTTCTGCTCAAGACCTGGAGCATAGGGCTTAAAATCCAAATGATCAAACACGTTCCCTAACAGCATGTGAGAAAGCAGGAACTTCCACTGGCAATGGAATACTTTCTCCTTGGGTACCTGAAAATGGATGATCGCTTCTAAGTAGTGTGGTTGCTTCAGGTTTCAACAGTCTGGAGCCCAGCCAAAGGGATAGTCAGAAATTCAGGTATCCATCCTCTGGAGGATGCTTTTCAAGAATCCATGCTGATGAAGAGGATGGGGTATTTGTGGCCCTAGAATTCAAAATGGATGGCTTTGTTTGTGACTTGTGCAACTTTCAATTGAGTCATCAAATATTTTGCAGGTGTAAATGTCACACCAGGTGTACCTTTTTACTTTTTTGGTTAACTTGCCAAGGAGGGTCTTTGGAAACTTGGGGCAAAGTTGTTTCTTGGACTGTTTTAGTTCTAATAAAAGATTCGGTGATGAAAAATACAAGATTCTCTGTGTGTAGAATAGCTTATTACAAAGTAGAGAACAGTTTGCTTTCATGAGGAAGCTGTGTTAGTGGAAGCTTCCCTAAAGAGACTTGGTTTAGGTATGATGTGGCCACACTGTGGCTTTCACATACTTCAGTAAAAGGGAGAAAAAGAGAATGATCATAAGCATATCTGTTCGGCTATATGTTATGTGTAGGATAGGAAAAAAGGTTAAAATTTTTATGTACTGGGACTGCTTAAAGATATTACCAGTGCCTGTTGGGACATGATTGCCAAACTGTCTGATTTCACTCAGTAACTCGCCCTTTGGGTATTTCCAGCAGTGGAGATGCTTTCGTAGATAAGAATAAGCCAGGGAGAATGCCTGCTGATAACACTGGTGACTGTATTGCCATGGCCTGTGTTTGCAGCAGTGTTTCAGGAGGGAGTGGGGTTTTTTCCTGTACGGAGCTGTGAATAGATCTCTCCAGATGTGTTTACAATTGGAGGGGGTAAGAGGCCTCTGCCTCAAATATCTAGAGGATGAACCTGCAGAAACTTGTGGCTATTCTGTGTGCCAGGTTTCACATGAAGCCTTTTCAGCAAGATAAACTATTTAATATGTAGTGCTTGGACCACATTTTCCTTATTGCCTAATTTGCTTCAGAAATTAGTAGATCTCAGTGAACAATCTAAATGTAATTACATGAATTTTGTGGCAAAAGGTCCAACTTTCATTTTGCTAGCGTGTCCATGCACATCATCTCAGAATAGTATCGGGACCTTTGCTGTGTTCATTGGAACAGCAGGCGATCCCCACAAAGCATGCTGTCCCACTTTATTCTTTGTCCTTTTGTAACGCACACCATGTATCACAACTTCAGGGAAACTGAGCTGAAATGTGGCTCTGGAAAAGCATCAACAAGGATCATAATGTACAAGAAAATCTTCAACTGTTAAGGAATTATTTTGGATGAATTAACCCTGCCTCTGGTTGTCTTGATCCCCGAATATCTGATGTTTGTGGCATATAAGATACCAGTAAGAGACTTAACTGAACTTCCACAAAATGCTTTGAGACTTTAGTGTTAAAACAGAGCTAATAGAAATTGCTTCAAAATTTATACCAAATTGAACATCTCTGGGGGAAAAAAAAATTCCCCAAGGGAAAGGTACTGCAAGATTACCACAATACAAATAAATATTTAACTGTCAATGTCTGGGAGACCAGCATTACGCTAGGTGCTGTACAAACAAAATAAGAAAGTTCTAGCTGTAGCTGAGAAGATGGAGAAGTAGTATCTTCTATTGGACCAACTTCTTTTGGTGAAAGAGACAAGCTTTTGAGCTACACAGAACTGCTCTTCACATTTGGGAAAGATAGTTTATCACTGTTTGTGATAGTATTAGAAATAGTGATTTGCAACTTTTCATGGCTGAGCAAAGGTATTAAAAACTGTAACAACTTTTTTGCACTGAATCCCTGTTAATCTTGCCCCATGTATCATTCTCTGTACTTTAAATAAACAAAAAAGATGTAACTGCACACTTTGAATGGATGTGTTGAATTCCCTGTCAGCCCCTTACCTTGCCTTCTGGGGAATTCACTGCTGCAGTTGAAGGCATTGTTTAAAAATTTGTAGGTATTAAGATGAAGGAGTTTGATCATTCCTTTCAGCTTCCTGTTATTTACTCTTCTTAAATTTGTGCCAAAAGATCACCTTTTTGTGTACAGTAAAACTTAATATATTATTTGGCTGGTGCTCACAAGTTTGCCAGGCATCGCACAGAAACATGTTCAGACATGAATCCTACCCAGAGAACAATCTAAAATTGACATGTCATAACTCGTTACTGTCATAAAGAAAATTAATATAAGGAGCAGGAGGATAGAGGGAATGAAGGTGACAGTGATAAGATCACTTGGTTACCAGGCTTAGTAGGCTAGGTCCTTATCTGGAAAATTGTTGTTGTCTAGTTTTTTCTCCCCTTCCTCCTGTCTTTCCTCCCACTCTCACTTCTCATAATGGACATAGATCAGTTACCTGTAGGGTGTTTTTCCTTTCTGGAGGTGTGTATATTACAGGTGGTGACACACCTGTAGCTTGTCTGAATGTGTCTATTTTAAAGAGTCATATCTGGTTCCTTGTGATGCGTCCGAAAGGTAAAACTCTGAAAAACACTTTATTATTTAAATTTACAGTGAAGAGGGAGGCTAATGGAAAAAAATAGAGCAAGGTGCTGATTAAGGTGCCGTGCCTTCCTGGTCCTGTGGAATGAGAGGAAGGTTTGGTATTCAGTAGAATGCCCCCCCCCCCCCCCCACACACACTTATTCCTAATGCATTATTTCTCCTAGAGCAAATAAGTATTTGAATTTAGATTTTACAGACTGAACAGGTGGTCTTTTTTCCCCTCCACTTCTTATTTTGGTGGAAGATGGGGTACATTAGATGCATTTTTGTGTTTGTGACACTTGGAAGCTGTGAAACGTTGTAGCCTTAGATGAGATTCAGTATCAGACTCTCTACGGATCTTCTCTTGTCCAGACTTCACTAAAATGTGAGACTTAAGGCTTTTCAGTACTTCTGTTTCTCTGTATTTTCCATAAACTGTTAGATTTGACTATGGATACTTTATGTCTGGGTTGATAGAAGATCTCAGACTGCATTAAAATTGCAGGTCTAATATTTTATATTGTCCAGTAGAACCTTATAGTTTTGAACACCAGAGTTACGAACTGACCAGTCAACCACACACCTCATTGGAACCTGAAGTATGCAATCAGGCAGCAGCAGAGACCAAAAAAAAAAGGCAAATACCAGTACATTGCTGTGTTAAATGTAAAGTACTAAAAAAAAAAAAAAAAAAAAGGAAAGTAGCATTTTTCTTCTGCATAGTAAAGTTTCAAAGCTGTCGGAAGTCAATGTCAGTTGTAAACTTGTGAAAGAAGAACCGTAACGTTTTGTTGAGAATTATGAACGTTTGAGTTACGAACAACCTCCATACCCAAGGTGTTTGTAACTCTGAGGTTCTATTGTCCTGTTCATTCTCTTTCCATATATCTTTTATTAACATTCCATTTGTTATGGCAGTGGTGTTGCCAGATTCTGCGAGTCAAGCAAATCTCTGCAATCCTAAAGGCAGGGCTCTGATTAATGTGGAGTGTCAGTTTAATTAAATATTTACTGTTGGGACTTGATGACCTGGAAGTGGCTAATGAGGGATGCCCCTTTTCACTTCCGAGCCACCAGCCGAAATCTGGAACTACTTTGTAGTGAATGAAAGTCATTATCAACTAAAGGCTGTTGTTTGACCTGTGGAAATGAATTGATGGTATTGGTCTAGCTCTGAGCAGACAATTGTCCATGTGATTAAAATACTGTCATAGCTGGCAGTCACGCTAGGAGTCTCTGCTGAGTAGTTGTAGCTTGAATGGGTCTGGAGACTGAACTATCTTCTTACCTCTAGACTAGGTGCCTCCAAGGCAGCATTGAGGCATAGTGGGCAATCTTAACTGGGGTTAGGCTTGGACTTCTGTTTCCCACAGCGTATCTGTTGTGTGCACTCACTAAAGACTTTGTCTCCAAGGCTGTCAATGTGGCACCTTTCACCAGCATTAAATTCACTTTAAAATGTTAAGTAGTACTCAGTATGCCTGCTGCTCTGCAATTGAAACTGAAACAACCAAGCAATATCATCTGCATTTTTCTCGAATGTACAGTGACTGGAAAAGTGGTGTGGTTGCTTCTCGAAGTTCAAAGATGGGAAACTAAGAACAATAGTTTTGTGATCTCTAAAAGAACCTGAAGTGTAAGTAAAGATGCAGGCAGAATTTCAACAACGGGTACGTAAGACACAAATCCATTTTTATCTTTTGTACCTGTTTCCCTGCCCGCCCCCCTCCCCCCCAAATCTCCAGTATCCCATTTTGGTGGTTCTCAGCCTACAGTAGTGCCAAAGGGTATGTCTACACTGCACGATTATTTCGAATTAGCTTAAACCGATATTACAAAACAGATCTAATAAAATCGGTTTAGCGCGTCCACAGTGGGATCCCGAAATCGATTGTTTGCGTCCATGGTCCAAAGCTACCATCGATTTCAGGAGCGGTGCACTGTGGGTAGCTGTTCCTCAGCTATCCCATAGTTCCCACTTCCGTGTTGAGAGCACAGTGCCTGATGGGGCAGAAAACACTGCCCCGGGTGGTGCTGGGTACAGCCTCACCCCTCCCTTTGTGAAGGCAGCAGACAACCCTTTGGCGCCTTTTTCGCGGAGTGCATTGAGCAAACGCCATAGCACAGCAATCTTTCCCTTTTTTTTTTCACGTGGTGGTGGGGGGAAATAAACTGAGGAGCTGTTCCCTGAACCACGCCAGACACTGTGTTTGAACCTACAGACATTGGGAGCTCAGCCAAGAATGCAAATAATTTTCAGAGACTGCTGTGGACTGTGAGATAGCTGGAGTCCTCAGTACCCCGACCATCCATGAGCGTCCATTTGAGTCTCTGGCTTCCCGTTACGCTTGTCACGCAGCGCTGTGTATCCTGGAGTTTTTTATTCAAACGCTTTGGCATTTCGTGTTCTGTAACGGAGCTGGATACAACAGATTTGTCTCCCCATACAGCGATCAGACCTAGTATCTCCCGTACGGTCTATGCTGGAGCTCTTTTTCGATTTCAGACTGCATCGCCAGCCGTGCTGATCAGAGCTCCACGCTGGGCAAGCAGGAAATGTAATTCAAAAGTTCGCGGGGCTTTTCCTGTTTACCTGCCCGCTGCATCCGAGTTCAGATTGCTGTCCAGAGCGGTCAGTGCTGCACTCTGGGATGCCGCCCGGAGGCCAATAACGTCGATTTCCGTCCACATGAACCCTAATCCGAGTTATCACTATCGAATTTAGCGCTACTCCTCTCGTTTGGGAGGAGTTCCGAAATCGATTTAAGGAGCCGTTTAACTCGATATTAATGACGACGTTGTGTGAACGGATACAGCGTTAAATCGGTATATCGGCCATTAAACCGATTTAAAGTCGCAGTGTAGACCTGGCCAAAGTCTCTTCACTACTGCACCTTGTCCATTATGCTACAGGATTTGCCTGTGGCTGACCAATTCAGGATCTGATGCTTCTGACTCCTCGGTGACCTTGCCATCAGAGTTGAATTTGCAGAGATTTTTATCCTTGATGGCATCACTCTCTGTTTTTGTCCCTTACTGCCATAGGCTATTAGGTAGATTACTAGATGACTAACATTTTTTAACATTAACTCAGTTAAGGAATCTGGAAAGCTTTGCATTTAGTAAATAAAACTCTTGCTGCTCCCCACCATCACTATCCATGAGAGGCTGAAGAACAAAGCGAGTCTGTTTTGATTGTTTTTCAGACTGGTATGTATCCAGCAGAGTCAAAGTCTCATTAGCAACAAGTCTTTAACAGGGGAATGATGAGAATGTTGACACGGACCAAAAGGATTCAGAGTGTGTAACTAATTGATGTGCAGGGATTATAGGTCATATCTTCATGATTCACATGCATCAGTGACAAAGAGTGATTTAATTTTAAACTATCAGCATGCTTCATCCAAAAGCTGCCCTTCCACATCCCAGGAGGAATAGATTGTGTCAGCTGACCGACTAGAGAAAACTCTGTGGTGGGGCTTGTTAATGCTTGCTAGAAAGTAGGTCATGGCCAAAAGTAGCCTGACTGACTTTGTTGGAAGCCATGGATCTGACGAGGTGGGTATTCACCCATGAAAGCTTATGCTCCAATACATTTGTTAGTCTATAAGGTGCCACAGGACTCTGTTGCTTTTTGTTGGAAGCGTGTCTCAAAAAGGGAGAGAATCTGCTGAAGGTGAAAGCTCAGAGAGTTTTTCCAATCCTCATTGTTTAACAGCTGACGTGTCTTAACCCTGCTTTCCAGTACTAGTATATAATTGTATCTTTAAAAGAATACTAGCTTTTATTTCTGCCTGGGAAAATGTTTATGGCATAAATGTAATCTTGGATATGAGATTTGGTGATAAATTTAAAATTTCAAACCTGTGCCTTTTTATTAAACTTTGCTTTTTCTTTCCTGAATTCTATTTTCATTGAAGAGTTACTGAGACTTGACAGTTATCTTTGAAGAATATTAGTTTTAGAAACAGTTTTGCTTTTCCACCTTATATTTTGCACTTTGGTTCTCTCGTGTGGTTTATTACTGATAAGATATGCATGAAAAACAAGTATTTTTCGCCCTTTGAGAACTCATCTGTTCTTGCTTCAGCTTCTCCATCTGAAGTCTAAGTTCTCTGCTTGTGGCATAATGATCATTTCCACAGCAACAAATTGTCCTATCGAAAATAGAAGGCTTTGACTTTTGGTGCTGAATAAGTATAACAGGAGCACATTTAACCCTTATGAAAGACTATCTTGTTTTCAAATAAAATAAAGATTATGAGAATTAAAAATTCAGAAAATATGCTATGGGATCCAAATTATGTCTAAATAGAATGTTCTTTCATGATTTTCAGTGTGACACATGCAGATCTTAAAGCCAACACACTGGAAATACTGCCTTGCTGGCAGGACTTCCCTGCATAACTTTTCCTTGCTCACAGTTTATAAACAGAGGACCAGATCCTGTAAATGCTTTCTTAGGCAAGAAACCCCATTTAGGAAATGGGGACCATTTGCCTGCCTTAAGGGTTGCTGGACAAGGGCCCAGAGCTTTCAGGCTTTGAGGTTTGAAAAGCCTGCTTTGTGTAATGAGCTAGGCCTTTGCTACATTATAGAGGGAAAAGAAAAGATTCGTTAATAGACTTTTGAAAACAAAACCTTGCTGTTTTGCCCACAACATAATCCCAGCCCTCCTGTATATGTCTGTTTACAGCCTTGTCTCCTCCCCACCTTCTAAATCTAAACAGCGAGTACAAACACCTCCTGTGGGTAACAGGAAGTTTCTTCATGGCTCAGACAGCAGGCAACACTTGAGTGCAAAGCCGTTGTCACCTGAGCCTCTGTGACAGGGGTGGCTCCAGGCCCCAGCACACCAAGCTGCGGGAGGTGCTCTGCTGGTCGTTGCGAGGGCAGCAGACAGGCTGCCTTTGGCAGCTTTCCTGAGGAGGGTCTGCTGGTCCCCGGCTTTGGAGGACCTCCCGCAGGCATACCTGTGGAGGGTCCACTGGTCCCGCGGCTTTGCAGGACCTCCGAAGCTGCGGGACTAGTGGACCCTCCGCAGGCAAGCCGCCGAAGGCAGCCTTCCTGCCGTGCTTGAGGTAGCAAAATGCCTAGAGCCGCCCCTGCTCTGTGACACACCTCTCTACATTGCAATAACAAACCCCATACTGAGTTTCAGAGCCTGAGGCAATTAACTCATGTTCGCATGGCTTGTGCTGTGGGACTGAGAATTGCAGTGTAGGTGCTCAGGCTGCACCCCCTAGTTCTGAGACCCTAACGGGGAAGGTTCAGAGTTTGGGCTCTAGCCCAAGCCTGAACATCTACATTGCAAAGTTTCACCCTGCAGCCCAAGTCCTGCGAGCCCCAGTCAGCTGAGCCAGGCCAGCTGCCACCAGGCCACCTGCTGTGCAGCAGGTCTTTTATTGAAGGGTAGGTGCACCCTTAAGATATGTCTACACAGCATTGTGGAGTGAGCCTCTAAGCCTGGGTTGACAGACTCGGGCTAATGGGGCTTGCACTAGCACTCTAACAGTAGCTGCGTAGGCAGCACTTTGAAGTTGTAATTTGAACTGGTGCTCGGGTTCTGAAGCCTAAGGATGGGGATAGGCTTCAGAGCCCAGGCTCCAGCCCAAGCAGCAACTTCAAAGCACTCTCTATTCAGCTATTTTTAGAGCACTAGCATAAGCCCTGCTAGGCTGAATCTGTCAACTGGGCTGGGAATTTTGCTCCTCCTCAGTCCAAAATGCTCTGTAGACATAACCTCTGAAGTGCCTGAACTCAACTAGACCGGTCAGTGAAATGCCAAGCACACTTCTTTGTTCTGGATTTCTCATATTGCTGCATTGCACTGGCCCCACATTTTAAGGGATCATATACCACTTGTACAGGGAGTACTTGGGGTAGAAGGAGCAGCCAAGCACAATGTACACTTCAGGCATTTAAAAAAAAGCTGATTTCTATACTTTTGAGAAAGGTTAAACACTGTCTGTGCTAACAATGATTAACAGACCCTAGATGGTAATCTCCGTTGGTTCCTCTATACTCAGGCGCACCTGTCTGAGCTCTTGTATTGCTTTATTTGAGACAGAGTGAGAGTTGTATTTGTGTGTGGAGGGGAAGATTTCTTCCACTGGTGCTAGATCAGTGGTTCTCAACCTGTTTATCGTTATGGGCTGCCTTATGCAGCCCAGAATGTGTTACCTGGGCCACCGGTTGAGAACCACAGTGCCCCCACACAGATCCCTGTGCCCAGAGCCTTTCACCCGGAGACCTGTCCACAGAGTGGGGTCAGGAGTGGAGCCCTGGGTGAGGGTCCAGGTGGCAGCCTCGACCCTGGACCTGGTTGGGCAGCAGCCCAGACCCTGACCCCGTGGGGGCTGGGCAGCAGCCCCAGTGCTGACCCCAGACAGTGACCCATTACAAGACCTTTTTTTACAGTTGTTTATAAGTTTACCAAATTTTAATCATTTGGGTTGAAATTTTCCCTGCCAAGTATTTAGACTCATAGACTTTAAGGTCAGAAGGGACCATTATGATCATCTAGTCTGACCTCCTGCACAACGCAGGCCACAGAATCTTACCCATCCATTTCTGTAACAAACCCCTAACCTATGTCCTGAGCTACTGAAGTCCTCAAATCAGGGTTTAGACTTCAAAGTGCAGAGAATCCTCCAGCAAGTGACCATAGGCGCCGACTCTGTGGGTGCTCCAGCCCCGGAGCGCCCATGGGGAGAAATTGGTGGGTGCTCAGCACCCACCGGCAGCTCCCTGCCCCCTCCCCAGCTCACCTCCACTCCGCCTCCTCCCCTGAGTGTGCTGCGTGCCCACTTTTTCCCCCTAGCTCCCAGCATTTGCGCTGCTAAACAGCTGTTTTGCACGGCTGGGATGGAGGTGGGAGAACGCAGGGGGCTCGGGGAAGAGGCGTGGCGGAGGCGGGGATTTGGGGAGACACACGGGCTCTTGGAAAAGTTGGCACCTGTGCAAGTGACCCATGCCCCACACTGCAGAGGAAGGCGAAAAAACCTCAGGGCTTCTTCAAATCTGCCCTGAAGGAAAATTCCTTCCTGTCTCCAGATATGGTGATCAGCTAAACCCTGAGCATGTGGGCAAGATTCACCAGCCAGACACCCAGGAAAGAATTCTCTGTAATAACTCAGATCCCACCCCATCTAACATCCCATCACAGGCCATTGGGGATATTTACCACTAATAGTCAAAGATCAATTAATTTCCAAAATTAGGCTATCCCTTCATACCATCCCCTCCATAAACTTATCAAGCTTAGTCATGAAACCAGATATGTCTTTTGCCCCCAGTGCTCCGCTTGGAAGGCTGTTCCAGAACTTCACTCCTTTGATGGTTAGAAACCTTCATCTTATTTCAAGTCTAAAACTTCCTGATGGCCAGTTTATATCCATTTGTTCTTATGTCCACATTGGTACTGAGCTTAAAGAAATTCAGTACAATGAACCTCAGTGTTATAAACAAGAAAATTCAGAGTGAAAGCTGGAATCTTGCCTCAGGTTGAATTTTATTTTGTGGGTACTTCAGCCAAAATGGGCTCACTGTCTCCAAGAAATTAGGAGAAAATGTTGTTTTGCTCCTGGGTGGGTTTTTTTTGTATTTTTTTAAATAGAATAAAAAAAATTCTGGTGACTTTTTCTTTGGACAACTGTACTGCCCCCTAGGCTTTGGAGCAGGGATATGACATTTACCAGAGGGTGGCATTTGTATTAAGGATGTACATTTTGCCTTCCTGATGAAAAGCCACCCAGATCTGGCCAAATTGTAAGCCTTTGCAAAATTACAGTTTGAGCATGCTCCATAGAGACTCCGTAGATTTTAGGGGCTGAATTTCCTGATGATTCTGTCTGTGCTGCATGTTTTCCAGCACAGAGCTGAGCCAGACTTCATCTAAAATTTCTGGTCTCGGTTGCTGTAGGCTGCATTGGGTGCTGGCATCTCAACTGAGAGCAGGGGGACTCTCTTCTGTGCTTCCAGTGCCTCCCCTGCTGTGCCCGGGCAGTGTGGAGGAGGAAGCTACCTGATTTGAATGTAGAAGAGACAAGATCTGGTCCTGTGGTTAGAGCAGACTGGGACAAGGAGTATGAGGGGCAGTCACTGGGACTGAAGGCTGGCAGGAGTGGGTAGGGGAAACCAAGACTGGGAGTCAGTGTGTGGGGAGACTGGGAATGATTGGGCAAAGACACTAGGAGTAAAAGCCAGTAGGTGGAGTGGGGAAGAACTGAAATCGGATGAGGAATCTTGTAGAGAGGAGACTGGAACTGAGAACCAGTTAATAAGCAAGCTTAATTTTGGCATTGTGTTGAGAGCTTGACTTGCCTACTGTAACAATATTCTTTTAATGTACTTTTTGTGTGGTTAATGGATAACATGAGTGTGAATTAGCCTCTTCCTGATTCTGAGATTTCTTTGTGATGTAGCACATACTGATCAGTTGGCTATATTCAGTCAGTCACATCTTTCTGTCTTCATATTACAAATGGAGCCATTACCTGGGAATGCAATCAGTAGTGAGGTGTTGTCCCATATTATTTTTGCATGCTGACATTAGGCCTTGCAACATGAGCAACCTTTATCAAGAAATAAATTGTTTATTCGCTCTCATCCAAAAGATGTGACCTGTGGCATTGTACTGTCTCCTAGGATACTGGATAGGAGCCTGAGGCCATGATAGTGCTTCCAAGGACATAATACATCTTGACTAATAAAATAATGTGGTACAACTTGTGCTAGTGTTGATCGACTCTAGCTGGAAGCAGACTAAAATACTGCAGAAAATGCAGTGGAGTACAACAGTTTGGATCTTAAATCATGGCTAGGGTCTCTGTCTGAGGACTGCCTCTCTTTGAGCTGCAGTAGCTCCTTGCTTTGTTCACAGATGGTCTGCTCTCCTCTTTTGAGAGCAGAGGGAGACCGCATCTCTTTCTAGGTCTTCTTTAAACTGATCGTAACTGAGATTTTTCAATATTTCAAGAGGTGGTGTCTCTAGAAAGGAGTGCATCCTTGGATTTAATACTTGGGCTGTTTTCTTGAGCATGTATTTGTGGATCTGTTTTGCAGTAATATCTCTAGGCAAGACAAAGCCATCCAAACACATCAGTTTACATTGTCAGCTTTGTAAAGCCCCTTCCATTTCCTCAATAATTTTTTTTCCTAGTAAGAAATCCTACTTTAGATTGGACGTGCAGTCTTTCCCATTGCCATTACTATGCCTTCCTGCAGATGCTGTGGTTCGCAGGCGAGACATCATGTGAACCACCATATTGGATTTGCATCCTCCAATTACTGGGCCAGAGACAATGCTAACAAACTAGTGTGTTCATTCCCTCTCCCATCTTTTCCCTTGTTGGTCTTGCTAGGAAACTAGGCAGATGGTTATCTTTTTGTGGCAGCTAATTAATGCTGTGACTTGACAAAACAATTTGAGAGGCAGCCTAGTATAAAAAAAAATAAAAATAAAAAAAGAGCCCAGCTGTTATAGAAGAATGAGCCAGCTGTCATATCTTGTAGTTTTCTGATCAAGGAACATAAGTCTTGATTTTAGGGGGGGAATAAATGGTCATGTGACTTTTTATGTAACCACTATACGCCATCAAAATTGAGCCAATAAGTCTCTGCACAAAGCTCATAAAGATGTACAAACAGTAACGAGTAGAGACCTGTCTAGGGATACAAGGAGGAATATAGCTTCCTACCTCCTTTATTTGTTGATTAATTGATTGTCTGAAAACAGGACTAGTTGTCTTTTAAAAGGCCTTTGTTGTAGAAGTTCCTAGCAGGAAATCTGACAGTGACTCAATTTTTCTGACAGCCTGTATGTTTCTCAAACTAGGCTTTTATTATTATTATTTCTGAGGTCCTGACTTAGCTTACAAACCTATGGTCCATCATGATGCATTGTACTGGTAGGCTTGACACTCTGCAAGTTTCGGGAGGTGGCCATTTTAGTTTTACTTGCATTACCAATAGCCATTCTTACCCAAATTCTGTGGGTTGTAAGGACCTGATCCTACGAGGTGCCCTCAGGCCATTGAAGTCAACGAACGGTAGTTGAGGGTGCACTGCACCTGAAAGAGGAAGGCACTCAGCTACAGGACTGGGTACTATGGTCTGATGATCAAACACTCACTTCTGTCCTATTGAAATAAATGCTTCTCTGCGCTGGAGGATCCCTATGCCCATGCAGAGTCCCGTTGATTTCAGTAGGACTTTGCTGCCTCTACAGATCAAATTGCAGGATCAGGGCCTGAGGGACTCCCTGTCAGGTGATTTAAAAAAAAGTAAAAGTAATGTAATCAGTTCTAGCAGGCCAACTTAATATTCCCCTTAACTCTAATTCTCAATCACAAAATCCATGGGACCCTTGCTACAGTGTCAGCTGTATGAAAAATTCTTAATGACCAAAAATGTAGGTTTTTCCTGAGAGTTCACATCACCATTCTTCATTACTTCTGATGTTTTGCTAGTTAGTATGTGGGTTGACGTATAGTCTGTTAAAGCAAAAGATAAACAATGATAATAAATGTAATTGCAAAAATAGTTTGCTTCCTTTACGCACTTCGGCAGAAATGCCTTTCAGAATTGTCACTTGTAATCATCAAGAATAGCTTTCAATATAATGTATTTGCTGCAAGTTACTGCCTCTCATCTTTTCATGCTAACCCCCTTTTTAATTTGTGCTGAGGCAAAGTATAAATTGAACTATTTAATCTCAGGTTTATTACATTGGTATTATGACAATACTGTATCAAGCTACAATACTGTAAAGTGTTTCCCTGTTCTCAAATTCCATAAATATGATTTCTGGGGTTGGCTCTGTCCCCTTTCATTTCCAGAGTTACTGTGATAAAATTACAGGTGGTTTATTATTGATGGTGATGCAATCAGTGTAATAACAGGCTTCATTAATGCCAGGGTATTATTTTATTTCTGAGGTCAGTGTTAGCAGTGATTAATTTTTCCATATTTTATTGTATCCTTTAGAAACTGGATGCCAAATCTCTTGTCAAGCTAAACTTCGCTAAAAACAATGAAGGTGAGTTGGTGCAGTCTTTATTTTTTCTGAACGCTTTTACAAACTAAGATTCTCTTACATCTGTAGGTTCATGAACTAAAGTAACTTGTTACCTTCCATGTAGGATCATAATTTTATTTTTCAGCTCTGTCACTGATCATTGGAATCAATATGTTCTTCATTAAGGCCCCATTTCTGCCACCCTTACATTGAGTAGTTTCTGTTTCTGAAAGAAATCCCATTTTGTTTTGTGACTGCTTACCGAGTAAGACACTACATGATGAGAGTTAGAGTTTCTGAAAGGGTGAAATTACATGTGTTTATCTTTAGCTGATACCCGAAACTACTATAGCCAATTTACTACAGGAGTCTGAGCCTGTACCTTAACCCATCACTCTGGCTTACTTCATTATCCTGAGATAATGTGCAACAGAATGTAAAAGAATAAAGTCTTCATTAATGTTGCAGTGTTATGTCACAGCAGAATTAGAAGCACATTAGCCTGGAAAATATATTAATTTTCCCATGCTAGTTATTCCCCAGCTTCCCAATCAATTCAGTGGAATCGTGTCTGGCTTTTAAAAGACCAAGGGAAAGGGAGATGCTGCCTTTGCTAAGATATAGTAACATTGTGAGAAAGGGAGACTCTCATATAGAAGTTGATGAAGCTCATTATAAGCCGATGGGGTGTTGTGACTCAGCAGACTTCACTGATCCTCCTTATCAGTCTTCCATGATTTGAACTCCATTTTGAAGACACTGGTAAAATTGGGGGCAAAATGCTTAATAACTCATTTGGCAGCTCAAGATAATTGTTTTCTGAGGAACCTGTTCATGGCATTTTCTGAATAACAACCTGTTAGAGAAGAGCCTGTGGTTATGCTTCTGCTGGCTTAAAGATGTAAAATCAAGGATCAATCCAGGACCACCAATAATATAAGGGAGAAAATTATAGTTTTATTTATAATACTTTGCATGTTATGTTCTAATAACTTTACAGCCATTAATTTATGAAACCTCTGTGAAGCAGACAATGATCATCATCTCTTTACTGTGGGAAAAATGTAGGCAACAAGGGCTCTAGGTATTGCAGATGGGATTAGAATTTAAAAGTTACTAGCTCCTAAGTCTTTCGCTAGATCCACGAGACCACACCATCTGTCATAAGAGTTCTATGATTGGTAATAGGTTTCTTCAGAGTTTTGCATTCAAATGACAAATCTTAATGCCTTTAAAACATTGTCATAATCGGTAAAACATCAACAAATTGATAAAGGTTTTAAAAAACTAATAGCAATTTTTGGGTGCACAACTTACTATAGCTCCAGCTCAGTACTTTCTGAAAATCAGGCAGCTTTTGGGGATCTCAAGTTGGACACCCTTTAATGGAGGTCACGTTTTGACCATTATATTTTTCAGCTCACAATTCTGGGCATTTTGCTATACAGCTGCCGTTAACTCAAGTGGGACTAGCCCAACTAAAATGACAAGTTTAGAATATTAAGGAGTCATAATAGAGACTCTTAAGTATAAAGGCATCATTTCATTATGAACTCTGATTTTTTCTCCACTTACAACTTTTTGCAAAACAGTGTCCTTTGGGCTGCAATGTTTTATGCTTAATCTCAACCCAAAGGTGAATTTTTTAATTTAAATATTACAAAAATTGCAGGCCGAAAAGTAGTGTGGGAAGAAAAAGGTGTGTTTTTAGAGGCATTCTCACCATTTTTTGCTCTCCCATAGTTCAGTAGAATTGCTTTCAAAAAGTCATCCTTGAAATGAATGCATTCCTCCATGGGCAATGTACACGAGACATGCTTAGGTTGTTTCTAAATCTTGTTATGAATATTGTAATTTTTTAACCTTTTTCAGATGAATTCACTTGTACAGGCAAAGATTAGAACATTCTCAGGGGTCCAGGGTATATAATAATGTGCATTGTACATCAGAAGTAGGGGTATAACTACAAAGGCATATGATGTAGGGTTAGGCTCTTCATTCTTAGAATAAGTAATAAAGAAGGGCTCCCCTTCTAGTAGGTATATGTGTCTCTGTCCCTGGCTATCTGAGGTGCTCCATCACTGTCACCAAAATCGTTTCCATGCCATGTCCCAGCCTGACTGTAAGAAGTCCAGCATGCTGGAATAGGTCGGATATTGGAGCCTGGTTGGCTCCACCCTCTGATTTTCCCCAAAAAGAGAGGTTGGAGAAAGGTACCCAGATTTTCAAAAATGGCTGGTGATTTTGAGTGCTTCAGTGTTTGGGTGCCCAACCTGAGAGACCCTAGAGGGGCCTGATTTTCAGAGAGTGCACTTCATGACAACCAGGTCCCTTTATATGGTGTCTCAGGTAAATCACTAGTATCTCTTGAAAATTTTGTGTGGTGTGGCTATTGACAACTAAATCTTTTAGGTAGGGGATGGTTGCTGGAGGGGCTGGTAATGTGGGGGGGTGTTTCATTCTAAATGAGAGAGTGGTAAGAGCAAAGGGAGGTCTCTGATCTGTGTATGGAAAGGAGAACATGAGGTTATGGGGCATTAAGGTCGGAGCTGGAGCCATATAGTAGAATTTCCTAACTTTTTAGAGTGTAAATTTGTAACTAAAGTAATGCCACTTCTTTTGGAGGAGGAATAAATTCTCATCTTTAACAGTGTAATGGCTTTGGGGAATACTGCTAAGAGTTTACATGTGGCTTGGAGAGTCAGTAACCAATGCTTAGTGCATGGGCCCTATTGCTGTGCACTGATTGCAATTTCACTCCTGACATTGCTGGTCAGGATGCACATTTTGTTTACGGTAGCAGGAAATGACACTAATAAATATGATGGGGTTGCTCCTCAGAACCAGTTATACTCAAAGGAAAAGAGTCTCAGCATCTGTGAAATGCTCTCTTGTCAGAGCAACTCATTGTACATGAACTACATGAGCTGCCATGGGTGAGAGAGCCCTTGCCATCTGCAAGGGAAAGACTGGTCGCTATCGGTTAACCCTTCTCTCCTGAGGTTGTGGGTGAACTGGCAAATATATACTGAAGTGCAGGCTGCTAGCCAAGACTGGTGGAATGGAAGTGGGGCAGGGGCGGGGAAGCACTTACCACTACTGTGGGATATATGTAGCTAGCTGTATCATCGGTGCGCAAGTGCCAGAGTCTGTGCTAGCAGGCTGAAGTACTTTGAGGCAAGGATCATGTTCTTGTTCTGTGTTAGTACAGTGCTAGCATAGTGGGGTCCTGCTCCACAGCTGGGATGCACAGGCACTTATACAGTACAAATAATAACAAAGGCAAGCTTACGGTAGCAGTGAACTGTCAAAACAGGCTTCTTTTAAGAAGAGCCCATTGGGTGGTGCTAGATGAAGTAACAGGCTACAATATGAAAGGAAGAGAATTGATCTTTATTTCTGCCTAACAGCAGGCATTTCTTAAAACATGGCTCATGGAATTTTAACACATGCCCCGATGTCTGTTCTCCTCTTTTATGTAGAAAGTGGGGTGAGAAGCAATTACAGGAAAAGCCATGTAATGCTCTGTCTTTATCTGAGCACCCTCCATTCAGATCAAGATGGAGCGCTATCTTCATGGAGTGCTCCTCAGTATTAAAGATTAAAGCAGCTGTAGCTTCCTTTATTTTAGGCAGCTTGGAGGCAGGCTTCAGGCTCTGGGTAGCTTGCTTGTGTGTCCCTCAATGGGACAAAGTACTGACGCCCCTGCCATAAAACACCTTCTAAATTTGCCTCTGAAGCTTACACATTCTCAAAGGGGATAACTTTCCTTCAGTTTTGGGTAGATTAATAAATAAAAAAATCCCCCAAATTTCTTATCCTTGCTTTTACAAGTCTGAGATTGGAGCACTGTCTCTCGGTGACTGGTGGGTGAGTATCTGTAGGACCTTCTCTGGCCTGTCTTGGTGGTGCTTTGCGCTATCTTTATTCAGTTCTCCCTGCTGTTTTGATTTATCAGATTGGAATTAGTAGGAAAAGAATCAAATGAGCCAAAGCTGTTTCTGAATTCCCAGTCTAGCAAACTGATCAAGAATTAATAATCATCTTCTAATTGCTTTCTGTTAAGTTTATCCATACATTTTCTTGATCTGTTGGCTTTCATCACTTTCTTTATGTAAGACGTGTTTAATATTTATGCTGACCTTCTTAGGAAAATTTACAGCTCAATTTGAGCTGAAGCCAGACTCTTTATTGAAAAGTGTGTGCTTAGGTTTAATGGAGTTCTGTTTACTGAGATTGAATACCAGCAGAACCTGCAAAGGGCACCATCTCATCTGCACCTCTGCTGGATATAAACCAAGATATGTTCCTGAGAAGGATGCTGAAAACAGAGTGGTGGGGTAGTGAGAAGATACACTCAACAAGGATGTCTTGGTTATTACGATATTCGTATCGTGATACTGAGGAGACACCAATCCCATTATGTGATGTACTATGTTGCTGGCTACTGGATGGTAGACTTCAAAGTCCCATTTTTCTCTCTTGATTTATAATTCTTGTAGGTGTCATTCTACTTCACCCACCTACAAATACTAGAGAAACAAAGCATGAATTAAAAAGGCCACTAATTGTACACTGAACATGAAAAAGAATGTAAATATTCTTCACAAAGACAACTAAAGCAACCATTCCATTTGTCTAAATAACCATAGGAAACTCATGCAGAATTTTGTGTTTTTGTTTTTCTCCCCTCCTCCCCCACAGGTAAATACCACTGTCCAGTGCTCTTCACTGTCTTCACCAATAACTCCCATATAGTGGCTATCAAGACGACTGGAAATGTATTTGCTTATGAGGTAGGCCCTCCATTGCATTTCACTGTTAATGTTTTACACTCGTAGCATCTTTTGTTCAAGGCTCTCAAAGAGCTTTAGAGAGGTAGGTGGGTGTTGTCCCTGTGTTACAGACAGGGAAGCTGAGGCACGTAGAAGTGAAGAGGCTTCCCTAAGGTCATGCAGCAAACTAGGAGCAGCAAGAGGAATAGAACCCAGGTAATCCTAGTTCCCTGCCCTAAGCCATACTATCTCCATTAGGGTGGAACCAGGAAGAGGCCTATACACCACTGAAGTCCAACTTAAGTCTTCAAAATAGGTCTGAATTGGAGCAGAGGCCTTTGACCTTTTTACAGGGATGAATTTCACCCCTTATGGATAGACTGAATGATTTAAGATGCGTATTACTTTTAAAGCCTGTCTTTTGAGTGACCTGCATGTAGCTGAGCCCAAGAGATTTGTAGGCCAAAATGTTTAACTCCTGATTCACTGTCACACGTTTTTCAGTTGAATGAACAAAAATCTTCTGTGAACCCAACAAGATTTTTTTCTAGTATATATCCATGCACAAAGGGCAGATTGCCTGTTTCTAATCTTCTTCAGTAAGCAAGAATATTTTAACTGGAGTTGGAAAAAAATAGATAACTTATTAGTGGGCATTTGAGAACTTCACTTGAACTGCATTTCTCAACTTTTTATTCATGTTTTGTGAACATTTATTTGTGTGAGCAAAGGTTTGTTTATACAGACCTTGCCATACAATCAGTTTCAAAACTTTGTGTGATCATGTACACAGCTTGACTATCCAGTATTATAATACAGTGGGTCTCAATGTTTCCAGACTACTGTACCCCTTTCAGGAGTTTAATTTCTTGCGTACCCTAACGTTCACCTAACTTAAAAACTACTTGCTTACAAAATCAGACATAAAAATGCGAGTGTCACAGTACACTAGTACTGGAAAATTCCTTACTTGTTCATTTTATCTGTATTAAATTTTAGTTTGTATTGACTTTGCTAGGCTTTTTATGTAGCCTGTTATAAAACTAGGCAAATATCTGGATGAGTTGATGTACCCTCTGGAAGACCTGTGCGTACCCCTGATTGAGAACCACTGTTGTAAGAAATACATGCAGTGAACATTTGTGAATAGTCCACAGGTGGGAATTCGTTCACACAAAACAGACATCAAACTGTGTGTTTAAAATACTGAAATTTCAAATAAAAAAAAAAAAGTTTGTACAATTGCAAACAAGAAAAGGGGCTAAATTCACCAACCCTTCTCCCCCCACCCCCAAGAGAACCACCCAGTATGTTCTCCCAGTTCTAAATGGCACTGTACGTTTTTAAATCTCCCGTTAGGTGAACAGATGAGACTGGGTTAAAATACTTGCTATTCTCTTCTGGAAACATGGATACTAGCTTTGTTTCGATTACAAGTAAAAGTGACTTGGCAGCCTAATCCTTAATAGATGCTTGCCCATATAGTAAAACTGCTACCCATTTTGCTACAATTTGCATACCCTGTTAAAGAGAAGCTCATCTGAGCAGATGTGTGGGGAAACTTTCACAGCATTTGCTCACATTATACATCATTCTGGCCAGTGTAATTTATCCCTAGGTTATATAAGCCATAAATTCATTTCTAGACTTCTAAAGTAGCAGAAAAAATATTACCAATTTTGGTTCTGGGTAGGAGAAGGCACTTATGTACTCACACTCCTGTTTCTTTCCTTGTAAGTAAAGCTGTGTCTTTCATGGAGTGATGTAGTGATGATTCTGATTTGATAATTTTATTTGTTGAGGAGTACAATGCGTTTCTTTGGTGTTGATTCCTACCATACTGTAAACTGCTGCCCATTTTGTAAATCACTTTCATTGCACCTGTTAAATCAGAGATTAATATTGCTCCACGCATAAAAATGTGGTTCTGTGCATTTTAACTGTAATCTAGAAAACAGATGACAGGATTTTCTTTTTGTGCTTTTCTTTCAATTCTTATGTGGAATTTGGCTGAAAAACATGTAGCAACAACCTATGTAGCTACAGAGTCCTGAATAAAAGATTTTTTTTGTTAGACATTGTTGAGTCAAATGACTAGGAAAGAAATACATATGTTTTCCAAAATCAGTAAAGGAGCCCAGTGAAACAATGTGATCACCTATTGGAAGTGAATGTCTCTAATTTGTTTACGTCATCCTGTATATTTAGAAGGGGTGTGAGATGTCTTCCGTTTGCCTGGCAGATAATTTCTAATTTTAATTTCTTGTTTTCCACCTGGTTGTTAGGCAGTTGAGCAGCTGAACATAAAAACAAAAAGCTACAAGGATCTCCTGACAGATGAACCCTTTACTCGGCGGGACATCCTGACACTGCAGGTAAATCTCTTGTTTTCTATTCTATTCTGTGTCTCATGCCTCCTAATAAACCCTCTTTTGGAGTGGGTTGGGGAGTATTAGGCAGACTGGCCACTCTCTGTTGCATTGCTAATATAAAATGACAACTGATTAGAGAAACAGTGTTTTGTAGTGGGTAACAGTCGCATCACTTTCATTTGTTCTCCAGATGGCAAGCTTTAGATATTCCATATAATTTTCACCAGAGCTGAAGTGAAACTTTAATCAGATTATTTTTCATTTCATATAGAGTTTGTCTTCATTACGGTGCTAACTCGGCACTTCTGCAATCGATCTGCTCAGTGGCGTCAATTTAGCAGGTCTGATGAAGCCTCGATAAGTAGATAGGAGTGCGCTCTCCTGTCTACGTAATTAATCCACCTCGATGAGAGGAAGAAGATATGTCTATGGGAGAGCATCTCCCTCCGACATAACGTGGTGTAAACACCACGTTAAGTTGATGTAAATTACATCGCTCAGGAGGGAGTTTCACCTCTGAGCAATGTAACTTACATTGACTTAAGCGGTAGTGTGGACAAGGGCATAGTAGATTGTGATTAATTAATTTAGCAGGGAAGCCCATTAAGGGTTGCTGAATTTTGTGAATTAGTAATTTTGTGGCGTAAGTCTAGACATTGGGTAAAAAAAATCAATGAATCTGCATCAGAAACATACACTGTTTTTGTATGTTGACAAGTGTACGTGTAATTATGTAACACATTATATTATACAAGTAAATGTATTGTACTGTGGTGTAATCATAATGAAGTGTTAGTTATGAGACCTTGCTATTAAATCTTTGCTTAAAAGTGGCATGAAACCATTGGGTTATTGTAAGAATGATCAGATTTGCAGTTTAGCCAAGTGGGAATTAACAGACAATTACAGTAAAGGCTGGCTAACTAGAAGGAGACATAGATGGCCAGAGACTTCTTTATGTCTAACTAGCTGGTCAGGTTGCCAATAATACATGAACCATGTTGTCATAAGAAATTAAAATAATCCACATATACATTTTCAGCTATTTAAAAGAAAAAAATAAGTATATTAATACTGTTTTATTTTATGGGTGATTTTTAAAAATGCAAATCTCAGCAAAGTAGGTTTTTCAAAATGTCTCAGCATCTAGAGGAAAACTGGCAGCAATGCAGAAATCTTCACCTGAATATGCTTTGCTTATGTCTGTTACCCTGTAAAATCTGGGGGTAGGGAGAATGTGGTTTTGTTTTGTTTTTTGAAAGAAAGTTACAAAGCTAGAAAGATGTAACTATGTTCTAGGTAGAAATAAAATGTAAAACTTCAAAGAGAATTAGTATATTTACAAAGGAAGTTGGAGTCTTTATTTTCTCTGAATATGAAGTGTGACTAAGGTTACGTTTGTTCAGTGAGTTCACTGGTACTGGAACCCATAGTAAGAGACTGTAAAGCTACTTTCTAATCTGCTGTAATAGACGCTTAACTTACAAAGAAATTTACTATAAAATGAGTTTAAATATTAGACCTTAAAATTATTAGATTGTTAAGCTTGCATTACAGCAAGATAGAAATTTGTTTTATATTGGTGATCATGCCACTGGAGTCACAGATTAGTGCATATCGCTTACGAATGAGAGAATTGTCACCAATGGTAGGCTGATAAATGCCAATTTAAGCTGAAAATTTTCCTCAAATTTATTTGTTCATGGGAAGAAGTGTGCTGTTTCCTCTTGTATTGCTGTGCTGAAAAGCATGTGTACAGTTGTTCTCTCTTCCCCCTGCCCCCCAGTCCTTCTGGCTCTATGACTGTTCAGGCTACTACAAAATTAAACATTTCAGCCCAGTGAATGCAAGGCCCACAGCTTTCCTCACATTCAAGTTTCAAAGCTTCTGACAGGATGATATTTGAATCTAACTGCCAAGATGCTAATGGTTTTGCTATAGTAATGAGACAGTAAATGACTATTGTATTTGCGCCATCATTATGGAAAACCAAATTTTCGAAAGAGTGATTAAAATCTGCAGTCATTTAAATAAATGTTAGGATTTTAACATATTCCATAGGTACATATCTTAAATATATTAATAAAAACAGCTTTCTGCTACTCACCTAAATTTACTGTATTTAAATGTTCCTTTCTGAGCTCTCTTAGATGCATAAATCTTCCAAAAACTAGCATTACAGTTTTGTGTTGCTTTGCAGGGAGATTATATGAATTTACTTGCATCTTACTTATGCCTCTTCTGAGAAGTTGTATTTCTCACTCAATCTCCAGCAGTTTATATATTAACCTAAATGAATTAGGCTGTGTACCAATGACCAGTCAGCCGTATTTACACCCCCACCACCTCCACCTATGTGGAGATAATAGCCATGTTGTTAAATTCACTTTTGACACCACCCATGAACTCATCTAGGATGACCTGCATAGTATGTATGTGGATTTGCTATTCTTAAGAAATGCGCTCATCCCAAACTCATGCTGACTAAACCTTTCTACTACATCATTGTGTGGTGTAATCTATTTTATTTTCTCAAATCTATCTGGAAACCACTGAAATACAGAAGAGAAATTTGGGTCAGTGGAATGCTGAACACATTTTGAGAAACCAGCGTGCCATCATTTTAAACATGTTTGGCTTTTCTCACTCAACATTTGTTCTATTTTAAAAACTAAATTGTGTAGGCCATTACTCCCAAACCATTCCTAGCTGGGGGGGGAGGGGGGGGATTGTCATTTGGATGAAAGTCAGTTTATGTATAAGCAGCAGAGAATCCTGTGGCACCTTATAGACTAACAGACGTTTGGAGCATGAGCTTTCGTGGGTGAATACCCACTTCGTCAGATGCACGTTAGTGGAAATTTCCAGGAGCAGGTATATATATGCTGGCAAGCAAGCTAGAGATAACGAGGTTAGTTCAATCAGGGAGGATGAGGCCCTGTTCTAGCAGTTGAGGTGTGAAAACCAAGAGAGCAGAAATTGGTTCTGTAGTTGGCAAGCCATTCACAGTCTTTGGCCAATCCTGAGCTGATTGGTGTCAAATTTGCAGATGAATTGAAGCCAGCAGTTTCTCTTGAGTCTGGTCCTGACGTTTTTTTTGAATTTTAAAACATGAAAGGCTGGTTCGGAAAAGATCTGGAGAGCCTGGATTGACGCTTGTCCTTCTCAGTTGACACATCAGCTCAGGGATTGAGCAAAGACTGTGAATGGCTTGCCAACTACAGAACCAGTTTCTGCTCTCTTGGTTTTCACACCTCAACTGCTAGAACAGGGCCTCATCCTCCCTGATTGAACTAACCTCGTTATCTCTAGCTTGCTTGCCAGCATATATATACCTGCCCCTGGAAATTTCCACTAACGTGCATCTGACGAAGTGGGTATTCACCCACGAAAGCTCATGCTGCAAAACGTCTGTTAGTCTATAAGGTGCCACAGGATTCTCTGCTGCTTTTACAGATCCAGAGTAACACGGCTACCCCTCTGATACTTGAGTTTATGTATAGCAGCTTTCAGTGGCTAAAGGAGTTTGTTTTTAACCCAAAATCAGTGCACATGCCAGCCCTATTTTAGTGTATGCAGTAAATTCTCATCTCCCTGTTGGACTGTGCACCATGAATTACGTTTATCTGCTCAGGCATGCAGCAGACCACTGGCTAAATTTGTCTCTGTCTCACCACATTTGGTTCTGCAGCCTCAAAATATAAGAGGTATTTTAAAAGTGAACAAAGAAAATGAATTAAAGGCTGTGACAGGAAATAAGAAAAGCTAGGAGATTCACGTTCAATGAGGAAATGAACCATTTGTGTCCTCCAACATACTAGCATAATGGGGTGAACTGGGGAAATAGCATAGGGACACCTGTTGTGTGTAAGTGTTGGAGGATACAGAAGTGTATCAAAGGGGTCAATCATCAAAGCAGTGCACAGAGACTTGGCTGTGTAACTCTCATTCAGGTCAATGGGAGTCATGCACCTGAATACCTGTATGCTGTTTTGAAACTCTACCATGTGTTGCTTTTCATTCTTAGGCAGGAATTTCCAGGGTTTTTTGTCGTGATCCTCATGTTTTTTTGTTTTTTAATGTGTGAATTCATTATTGTTTCTCATGTACTGTTTCCTTTTGGCACCTTGGAGACTAACTCTAAGGTGCCACAAGGACTCCACATTGTTTTTGCTGATACAGGCTAACACGGCTACCACTCTGAAACCTGTTTTCTTTTGGTAAATAGTTTATAAAAAAGCCCAAGGTCTGTGGCTTTCTTTCTTATAAATTCTCTGTGTCAAGATGCCCCTGGGCAGTGAGTGACTTCACCCTGGCAAGCCCTGTCACTAGTTTGCTTTGTTTCTTAGCCAAAGATCATCACTGAATTTTGTCATGATGAGTTTGCGGCTGGAACTCTGGCTTATCTACATTGTCTCTTTGGAAAACTTTCAGCTATGTAGTTAAATCTTTAATTGTCACAGGTTTCCTCGCTTTCCTGACATGAATTGAATGTCCTTGTGTCTGAGAGAACAAGAGCTGAGAGCTGGATTGGTAGTTCTGACCCTGCTTGCTGGCAAAGTATCAGGCATGGAAGAGGGGTTTCTATAAAAAGCATTCTTTACTTTGCAAATAGCAACTGAATGGAACTGTATTTTTAGTAGGTCAGTTTATCGACAGAAAACAGGCTCTGGAAATGCTTCATCTAAATGTCCTAGGAAGCAGATGGGGGCATATGTGTTACTGTAACTGATTTTGTAGTGAAATATAAATAGAGTTAAAGTGGAAAGCTAGATTATTGTGAATTTATCAGGTATTTTCCAGATGTATGACCACATTTTTCTTTGCTGTTACCTACAGCAGAATCCTACAGCTGCTGAGGATATATTTGTTAAATTAGCAAATGACCCCCAAATTAACCACCTTTAAAGTTGTTTACCTCTTTTGAAGAAGGTGGAGATGTGGTGTTTTTAGTACTTGTTCTTTCTAGAGTAGAATTTCATAGAGGTATAACAGAAAAATGTTGTTTAGTCCCAACTACCAACACTAATAACAAGTTGTACAAATACTGGTCAGACTTTTTTGTACAGCTTTGCTGATAAGCATCACATCAACTGACTGGATTTTCAGTGGCACTCACACTGCCTGGGTCCTGGCCACTGGTCCGGGGGGCTCTGCATTTTAATTTAATTTTAAATGAAGCTTCCTAATCAGTTTAAAAACCTTATTTACTTTACATACAACAATAGTTTAGTTACATATTATAGACTTATAGAAGGAGTCCTTCTAAAAACATTCATATGTATTACTGGCATGCAAAACCTTAAATTAGAGTGAATAAATGAAGATGCGGCACACCACTTCTGAAAGGTTGCTGACCCCTGTTTTATACAGTCATGCCTGGATTACTTTTATTTAAAAAAGGGAAAACAAAAGAACACTTCTGATCTGGAACAAAAAGCAAACTCTAAATTCTAATTGTTAATAACAATATCTTACATTTTATATTGTATACCTCTGCCCCCAATATAACGCTGTCCTCAGGAGCCAAAAAATCTTACCGCGTTATAGGTGAAACCACGTTATATCAAACTTGCTTTGATCTGCTGGAGTGTGCAGCCCTCCCCTTCTCCCCCCCTCTGCCCCCCGGAGCGCTGCTTTACTGCCTTATATCTGAATTTGTGTTATATCGGGTCGTGTTATATCGAGGTAGAGGTGTACTTTTCTATGTAAAGAACTCTATGTACTTGCATATACGTAAATTGCTTAAGCCACCGCTGGCCTGGTGTGGAATATGGCAACTGTTTAACATAACACAGTAGCATTACACCACCCCTCAGGGGAGGCAGCAAAGAATAAGATCATCTCTGATTAAAATTGTCAGGGGAATGTAGGTAGGCAGAATGCAGCTACCAAAACTGGCATTTGGCTAGGACACTAGGTCTAGTGTCGCCATTTCTGCAAAAGGCGTCATGGGTTCTTTTCTCTCTGTGAGTGATCAGGGCCCTGAGTTTTACGTACCATCACAGAAGGCAGCAAGTGTACTATTTGCCATAATGCAGTTCTAGGGCAATGGTTCGGTACTGTTTCAGATGGAGGAGTACCCTACTAGATCTCTCAGTGCCGCTTCCTAAACCAAGGAAGACTTTCCTTCGGAGTGGGTCTTCCATTCAAATACCTGGCCCGATCCTGGATAGCTTGTGATATCTCATGAGATCACAGTAGGAGAATGGTAATGGCTGCAAACAGCTATCGGTATAGCTGACAAAATTCAGAGGATGATAGAAGCTAGAGATGGAATGCTCATCTTATGTCATCCATTTCCTAATCTCTTGTTCAGTAGAATTTTAAAAGTTCACCCCTGCTGTTGAGAGACCATTCTTGAGAGCAAAGTGTATTAGGCTGGGGAAGCTTCTCCTGATATTCAGCCTAAATGTTTCTTTCCCAAATATAGATCTCTTGTTTTTCCATAAATAATTAACTATCTCCCCTTAACTGTTGGGGGTTTACACCCTCTTCAGAAATTTGGTACTCTGTCATCTCTTAGCCAAACATCTCTCTCAAGCGCTCTCTCCCCTTTATCTCTCCTCATCAGTCAGTAACTCAGATCACCATTGTGTACCTCTTTTGTGAATTCCCTCCACTTTGTTAGTATCTTTCTGATAACGTGGTGCTCGGAAATGTACAGTGTTCCAGGTACAGTTGCACCAAAACCATAGAGAGAGGGGGACTATAGGTTCTTGCGCTAAATAAACCTGACCTCAGTCTTTATGCTCTCAAAATTACATTGTCCTTCTCTTGGCTGCCATATATTGCTGCAAACATGCATCTCATTTGCTGTCCTCTATCACCTGAGGACTACTTCATCCAAGTTTATCTCTCCTGTAGATTATAGTTCAGATTGTTTTTCCCCAGCTGTATTAATTTGTATCTCTTACAAAATGAATTCTGTTATTTTGCACGTTTCTAATCTTTCTAAGTTTTTGCATTTTCTCTGTCTTGATTGGAAGTCAACTCTTCCCAATTTAACATTGTCTACAGATTTCACTAGCATGTTTCCAGATAACTAACAAAGATCTTAAATACTCCAGGACTTAATACTGATCACTGATACTAATGATACAGATCCTCTTTGTAAATCACTTTGATATCTTTGGATGAAAAGCGCTACATAAGAACTAAGGTATTGATGATATTTTTGATATCCCCTAAGAGATCTCTCACCCACCCCCTTGTTTGATAAACTGCTGTTACACTTTTGCTTTATACTCTCTTAGCCAGTTTTCAATGTGTATGTCCCCTGCACAAGACAATTTGAATTAATTTTTCAAGTAAGATTTTGAGTTGATACTAAATCCCAGTATATGCCCTGTACTGTATTCCCTTTGGACATTGTTTTTGAGATTGTGGCATAGTCTACACTATGCGTTTATACTGATTTTAGCAGCGTTAAACCGATTTAACCCTGCACCCTTCCACACGACGAGGCCCTTTATATCAATATAAAGGGCTCTTTAAACTGGTTTCTGTACTCCTCCCCGACGAGAGGAGTAGCGCTGAAATCGGTATTACCATATCGGATTAGGGTTAGTGTGGCCGCAAATC
>NC_133790.1:18066661-18121543 GCF_003597395.2 Chelonoidis abingdonii
ACTGATGACATTTACCCAGAATCACCCGCGACACTGTTTTTGACCATCATGCATTGAGATCTCAACCCAGAATTCCAGTGGGCGGGGGCGACTGCGGGAACTATGAGATAGCTACGGGATAGCTATCCACTGTGCAACGCTCCAGAAATCGACGCTAGCCTCGGTACATGGACGCACACCACCGAATTATTGTGCTTTGTGTGGCCGCTTGCATTTGACTTTATACAATCTGTTTTACAAAACCGGTTTATGTAAAATCGGAATAATCCTGTAGTGTAGACGTACCCTCTGTCAAAGCAATCAAGTTTGGCTTGCAACATTGATTCTTTATGAACTCATGCTGATTATTCTATATTAATTATAAGTTAAACCCAAATATAACATCCTGCCTCTTTTCTTTTTGACTAGTTGTGAAGATCTGATGTAGAAAACAGTGTACATGTTTCTACCAGCATGTGTTATATGGGACTGGGAAATCAGAGGCTCCTACCTCAGGAGCAGATGACCAGAAACCCAAAGGGTCAGACTTTTTGCCTTGAGAGGATAAGCCTACACTCACGCTGTGAACAGTGCTGAGCTGTGTGGGCCTTCTGAAGGGGCTATATGAGGCATAGTGTATGTAAGACTTCCTAGTGTGCGGCACCAATGTACTTGCTACAACAACCCCACGCCCCCTTTAAGGTGGATGGTGTATTGTCTATTCAGGGGCGGTAAGCAAAGAGGAGTTTGCTCTTTCGTGCTCAGGGATTCTCAGCCCTTCACTACCCCTGTGCATCTGTGCAGGAGCCATGCACACCCAAGCCCTAAAGTTTGCTGAGATGCATAAAAATTATTCCTTGTATGCACTGTACAACCATATACAATTTACTGTTGGCGTCCAAGCCTGCAGGGGATGGGCGTCCTGTGAGAGAAATTGTGCAGCCTCTCTGGGTTTTATTCAATGCTTGTGGGTGATGAAGAAGCTGAGTTGACAGTCTTGTCTATTTCTCCTCAGCCAGGGGGGTGCTGCTTGTCACATGGGACTGCCAAAAAAGATTATTATAAAATGCGGTTGTGCAAGTCAAATGATTCCAGAGCTGTAACGGGCTTAGTCCCCGTACATAACAGAGCATTAGAAAGATGAATGGTTTTAATCCCCAGTGCTTTGAACCACAAAAAAGATGGAATGGTGTTTTCTCAGGAGAAGTGACTAGAGAAGAAAAATCAGGGCATAAAACATACAGTGGCAGATATATTTGCAGCCATTTAAAAATAAAGTATATTTATTACTGTATGTTTTCTTAAGTGTTGCTGTACAGCCTAATCAGCTGTAGACAAGACATGCATCCTGACAAGCTGTTGAACACCACTGGTGTTTGTGAGAAGAAACAACTAATGAACAAAGTTGGAGGTAGCTAAGCTGTGTGCTAATTGATATTGCACTCTTGAGCTGTTTCCCATTTGCTATTCTATTTGTCGAAAGGGCAAAGCAAACACTTTCTATGGAGACAGAGGGCTCCTTGGCAATGCAAGGGGGTGCACAGTCATTGCATAAAATCGGAAGGGGCTGATGCAGGGATGATGTGGTAGGGACACACCACTCTGTGTGAGCTTCCTGTGGTAGGGGGGTAAGGCACGGTTGGGTCCAGATGAATCCTCTCACCATTAATCAGCATTGTGGAAGGCAGTGTAAGTGCCCATGGAGGTTATTCCAGCCACTATACTGGAATAACCTCTATGAAGCAGCTCTGAAGCCACTTCACAGCTTGTGCAGGAGGGTACCTAACCAGGCTGGGTGCATTCACCCCAAAGGCAGTTTTCAAAGTGTATGTAACAAGTGAGAATTCTTCGGAGACTGATCTTATCATCCCATTAAAGTCATTAGCAAAACTCCCTATTAACGCGATGTCTTGAATTAGGCCCTCTGTATGGTTGTTTTTTTTTTAATCTCTAAATTCTGTGATTCTGTCACTGTCTAAAAGGACATATATAGTATTGCCACCACCAAGTATTAAAAAATCATGACTCAAGTCCCCCAGATCATGGTATCTTTTAAAAATACGTTGGAGTTTTTTGACTTCTGGTTTTGAGTCTCTAGGATGCACTTGGGTCATGTTTTTAAGCTTGTATTCCACAATCATGAGGGCTAGAAACTTTAAAAACCGAAACAAAAAACTGACTCTCACTTAATGAAAGGTCTTCAAGAGCCAGAGCTTTAAGAAAAACATTAAATATCATGTGACTTGGGGCAAAATTGTGACAGCTGGCAACACTGTGAAATTCTCACCTGTTAAAGTTTAAATCAGAAGGAACCTCAGAATTTTAATTTACTGTTTTTTTGCTTGTTTTTTTAACATTTCTTGAATAGTAATGTTTTGTTTTTTCTTTATCATTAGTTAACCTTCCAGGCTCTCCTGCCTTAACACAGAGGGTATTTATGGTCACAACAGTTGAGAGGAATGTTTAAATAGAAAAGAAAAAAAGGTAATTAAAAATGATAAAATTAAATACTCCATTCAGATTGGGGTTTAAAAATAAAAAAAAAAATCATGCTGAAACTATTTAATGAACCATAAGTTCCAATTTCATTAACCTTGCTGTAGTTTAAAAAAGTGAACAGAAACAATTAGGCCTCTTTCTCTTAACTCAGCATTGCCCTTTATTGCTAGCTACAAAAAGCAATTCCATATTTTTGTAGCTAGTAACAAAAGACAAGTTTGTACAAAGAGGCAGGTATGTACAGCAATTATCCAGGAATCTTTAGCTCTTGGTCCTTCACCTTGATTGGAGCAGGGGCACTCCCTATTGACTCCAGTCATTTTCTACAAAGGAGACACCATTAATACAACTATGGTGCCTTGAAACAAGTGTCTTAATCTCTCCATCTCAGTATTCTCAACACTCATGTCTTGATTTGACTCCCTCTCTCATCTGATTCTCTGCACAATAACAGTCATCGGTGTAATGAAATGAACCTGGCATGTTAAATATTTTATTAATATTTGGACAGTTTCTTCCTGAAAGGAATATGTCCAAAGAATGTGTGTTAATGTTTTTATTTGGATTTAAATAAGCACACATCAAAAATATCTGTCTTGTGTTCTGGGCATCCTTTTCTTTAGTAAAAAATAACTTGTCCACATTATCTCCAGCACAAGTTAGGATTGGTCAGACCTATTTTGTGAAGTTTTTGGGGAGAGATTTGCTGAGTAGAACCCTGCAGTATTCTGTACATAAGTTAACATCTGTTGCTGTGCTCTTGCAGTCAACACACTTCTAGTTCTAAACTGAACTCTTCCTCGTGAATCACAATGCTTAATTTTAGAGGGAGGAGTCTATTGACTTGTTGCCCTAAATAAGCCAACTGAGATGCCACTCAGATTCCAAGTTATAGAACATTTCTTCAGTGACAGAAGGAAAACACATTTGTAGTATGCTGCTTAATTGGCCTGCCTTGTCAATGTACAGTGAAATTCCTGAGTTGCAGAAATGGGAATAGAAGGGAAATAGTATAAGTCAAATCTTTAAAGGTTTCTATTTGAACAAAATAGCCCATCTGAGTATAACGAAGAATAGCACACAAGGCCTTGGGGTTTCTCATTTGTGTCATTCGTGCTTAGAACTCCAAAGGGCAGAGAGACAGAACAGCTGTGATCTCTAAGGAGATGAGGTTGCAGTTTGCTATTTACTGTGTTCCATACTGTGATTCTTGAGTTGACTCTGAGGAGGTAGTTAAATGAGGTTTTGAAGAGCCAGGGGAAGTATATTGATGGTAGGAGGAGGCCTATAAAGACTTTTCCCTTAGTTGCTCAGTGTCAGCGGTCACACTGATTAAGCCAGTAAGCAACTAACTTTAAGTTATATGTAAATTAGAAATAAATTTAATCATGAGGCTTTGTAAAGGAGAATACAATGTATGTTACCAGATTAATCTTTATTGCAGGCCACTTTTTCTCCTCCACATCTCCTGGCTCCAAAGACAGTCTCTTCCAGAAGCAACCTCTAAGCTTGACCAGGGACTTTCTGTAAAATCCTTAATTAATATTGTAATGTATTTTTAGATGCCTGGAAGGGGTAAATCCTTATTCTTTTCTTGGCATGCTTATAGGCAGACCTATAACTTTCTATAAGTAAACATTGTAGCCTGAGAGTAGCTGGAGGAATGCTTGAAAACAGGCAGTCTGTATTTTCTGTTGGCAATTGAAAGTTGTGCCACCCCCACAGGCCTTTGCCTGGGGTTTTTGGTGTGTTTTTTTTTTTTTTTCCATTTATGCCTCGCTTCCCTCTATGATGTCAATTTAGAGATCAGAAATTGCCCCTGGATCTTTTTTTGGCATGTTATACTTATTTTTTTTGTGGTGGAACAGTTTGTATATATACAAAAGTGCAGGAGCATACTAGGATAGTTAAGAAATACGCCCAGATTTCCTATTCCTGGAAATTAAAAGCAACATTCTCTTACACAAGAGCTCCAAGAAGAGAAACAATATCTAGCTTTTCAACGTCAAATACCTTAGTGAGGCTGCATCCTAGTTGCTGTTGTGGAACTGAAAAATAATGGGAAATGATTTGGGGGAGGGAGGGGGAAGAAGCAAGTAGGCAAGCCAGTGGGTCGTCATTAGGGTGCAGACTCATGCAGGCTGATTTCGTAAATGTCTTTTGGTTTTACTGCCAGTAATAAAACTAAAGATTTATTCACCAGTTGAGGCATACAATTTCAGGGATGAATGAAAGGCATAATTGTATCATTTAATGAGAGATGAAGCCACAGCTTTGCTGTATTAACCATTGACTTAGTAGAGATGGAATCTTGAGAACTTTCTAATTGAAAATAACAACTTGAGTATTTTGTTATGTTTTCTTGAATTATTATACTATTCACATTCATGTCAGTGTATTAATCACTAACCTAGTATTCTGCAATATTATTTTTTTGAATGTTTGACTATTGTATTTTTATTAAGGTATTTTAGATTTTGTATCCTCAAACAACCTTTACCACTTTACAACTCTTTTTATGTTCTGTAAGATACAATTTCCTGGAATAATTAGATATCCTGATGTGATGTTGTAACCTTTTTGCTCAATAGATGAGTTTACAAGGACCAAGCCTTAGGGGGGAAATAATGATTGAGGAAAGATTAAGGATTATTGAATGATACTAGTGTGAAATCTGCCTCTCTAGTAGGCATCTCCTTGTCTTAACCACTTTAACTAAAGGTCAAACAAAATTGGACAGGAAGCTACATAGGCACACAGTTTAAAGGTTCACATTTAGTAGGTCATTAGTTTTTTTGCTGGCTCTTTGAGTGGGTCACTTAATAGAGTTTTCAGTGTGATACTTATTTGTTGCTTATTTAACATAGTCTTGTAAATGAGGATTGCACCATATGAAACACCAGATAAGAAACTGGCCTTGGTCCAAAAAGCTTACAGTCTAATAGAGCATACTTGGTCTGAGAATATTTAGGTTTTGAAATGCTCCACAAAAGTTGATTAATGCTCACAGCCTTTCTGTGTGTAAGGTGTGTTTTTATTGGTAGGAAAAGAGCTGAAAGGATTTGCCTCAGGTCTTACAGCAAGTGGCAGAAATAAGACTAGCACTCATGACTCCTGGTCCCCTTTTCTATCCACTCGTGCGACTACCCTTCTCTTGGATTGGCTACTTGACCCTAGCAAGATGTGCTGGCACAAACAGGTGCAAGGTGACCTTTAGGATTAAATCCCAAAGGAAGACCCCAATCCCTCAATTCACTGCATCTTCTGCCAGAGTGCAGCGAATTACAGGCTTGTGACCTAACACATCTGTGAAGTCAGTGGGAGTTTTGACTGAGTCAGGACCTCAGATTCAGCTTCTAATGTCCCTCAGAGTGAGCATTTGCTCCCTACTAATATTAAATTGCTTGAAAATGAGTTTAGTGCTTCAAGGTTTTTTGTTTAGCAATATATAGAGATATCTCTAAACTGGCTTATTGACATACCCCTGAGAAATAACTATAATTTGTTTTAAAAATGTTGTTAGTACAGAAAGTAGAGTTAATTGTTTTTAACGTTAATATTTTTTTAATCATTTACCACCTTTCTGTGCTTGGGAAGCTGTTTAAAAAATGTTTTGTGAAAGTGGTGACTCTCTCGTTTCCCCTCCCCCCAACCAGTCGTTTAATACCTTGGCTACCTTTGAACCAGAGTATTCCATGATAAAAGATCTTTGTTCTTCAAGTTCCCTTATCTTTTATTTCATGGACTATTTACTAGCTTAGTACTTCTACTGAACTACCTTCATAGCTCAGTTGGTAGTACTCTTAGGTCATGAGTTCAGGTCCTACGGGAAGATTTGAGTATTAAGAGATTTTGGGCTATTAGACATATTGCTCTTCAAATGAGGCATTACATGGAGGGAGTCTCCTCCAGTGTTTGGTGGTAGTTGTCCTGCTGGAAATAAAAGGTCAGATCACAGTTTCCAAAAATGGGCAGGGACACTAATAATACTCTCTCGCTGTGGCCTCTTGTTTCCAGTCGTGGATTTGCTGAACAACAGCAATCCTATTGTATGCTCTCAGTAGATGGCGTCTGATATCCAACGCTGTATGTTTTGTAAAGCAAATAGCTGCTGTTTACTTGGCCTACATAATCACGCTACTGCTATGATCAGACTCCCTGCTATTTTAAAAGAAGTCTATGTTATCTTGGGTATGAAAAGTGTTGCATGAAATTGAATTTTTTCTAACACTGGAAAAAATGTGTTGCATGATCAATAGGACTCATGTGGCTCTGAAGGCCTGATGTACTAGCGCACTTTAAATGAACCTCAGAATGCAAACGAATAGCACGTATTGCACCGTATGGACGTTCAATTATATTTCCTGTTTAAAATGTTAAATTTCTTCTTTAAAAATGAAGGAATCATTTTTATTGTATTTATCTGCAGTGTTATCCTCCTTGGGTCAAATTGTTTAAAGGTATTTAGTTGCCTAAAGAAGCAGATAAATGCCTAGGTATTTTTGGAAATTCCAGTATGCACCTATCTGGATCTATAGGTGTGTAGATATCTTCAATAATCTGGCCCCTAGGTGCTGGACATCTCATTTGGCCAATTCTCTGGAAAACTAATCCCAGTTTAGAATTAGAATCTGAGCGTTTGCAAACTGTGACCAATTACCTGAACCCAGACTATTCTTGAATGACACTACGCTAGTAACTGATTCTGTACTTACTAATGAACACAACACTAAATTTCAATCATATAACAAATATAGCCAGGAATTTTTACGCTTTCAGATATTGCTATGTTAGTAGCTGTTTTCCATATATAGTTTAGCTGAAATTTTGTCTGTATCATGGTTAGTTCAGTCTTTTCCAGCCCTTCATTTACTACTGGTTTAACATGCACTCCCTATTACCTGCTGTTATGTTTCCATTGGGAAGATTTATCCTTTTTTGTTTTTATTTTCAGGATCCAACCAATCTAGACAAATTTAATGTCTCCAACTTCTTCCATGTTAAAAACAACTTAAAGGTGACAGACCCAGGTAAGGATAAACTAAAGCTTGGCTGGAGAAACTGTAATCTTAATATGCAAACCCAGAGAATAATTTGTGGAATGTTGAGTGATTTTTCTAAAAGAAAACGCTGGATGGTGGGATTATGAAATGTTGTGCAGTGGTGCCTAGAGGCCCCAGCTGAGATTGGGACCAGTAGTTCTAAACATTGTATAAACACACAGTAAAAGACAGTCCCCACTATGTTTCTCCTTAAATAGACCAGAGGTCCCCAAACTGTGGGGCATACTCCCTTGAGGTTGGGGCGGGGGGTGGCTGAAGCCTAGTCCAACCCCTCTGGGGAACAGGGAGGAAGCAGCACCCAGCTCCACTCCTGGCCCAGACTTCTGGCCCCACACCTGAGGCTCCAGCCTTGGCTCTGCTTCCCCCGCCCAGAGCCATAACTCAGCAAAAATTAGGCATACCAGGGCAGAACTCAGGTGTGACTTATGTCACTTGAAAAAAATACTTCTGTACTATGACAGCATGTATCTTGGGAATTATGAACCATAGATCTTTCATTCCATGAGGGGACAAAGGGTAGATTTTTTTTTTTTTTTTTTGCATTATGTATCCAAAAATAGTGTCTGTCTTTAGTATTCATTGCAAGTGGTTTAAATGGATTTATAAGAGTTTAGGTAGCTTCCAGTTGTTCTGAAGAGTCTTTCAATGGTAAAAGATATAAAGTCAAGCCCTTTTATACTACATGGCCAGTAAAGTATTTGTCTCACCATACTTGGATATCACTTTTTTCATATGGTGTCTTACTACTCACTCATTCATCATAATCACTTCTAGAAGAGCAAAAATATATGGCAGTTTCCATGAAAAAGATTTCTTCTTCTATAGAGAAACAAGAAGGGTGAGGTAATATCTTTTATTGGAGCAACTTCTGTTGGCGAGAGAGAGAGATGTATGGCCCTGTTAAGTTGAAGGGGAACAAAATGATTTTGAGATATAGAGCTTGCTCTTTAACTGAAAATGTGGTTTAATACTGTCTTATAGATGAAGAGAAAGCAAAATTGGATCCATCTTACTATCTGAAAAATACAAATTTAGAGACCCGAGAGACTTTACTGGAGCTGTATAAAGAATTCAAAGGAGATGATATTCTAGCAGCTACAATGAAGACCCCAGAAAAGAGAAAAGTGGATAAGCTGAATGCGGTAAGTTGATTTATAGGTCGACACTGATTACGTTTCTGAAGAATGGTAAAAGGCTTTTTCAGTATAGTAGCCATATCGCCACCTGAACAGACATGACTGTTTTCTGATGCATGGGAACTTACCATTCATCAGAGGCAATGAGAGTGGCGTAGCTAAATAATACTGCAATTCTTCAGAAATGCAGTGATGTGTGTATGTCAATGGATTTGTTTTTGTAAAGTGTTTGTAAATGAGCCTAAAATATTTTTGGAGTTCGGTGTGATGAGAGGTAGAGCTCTTTAAATTTAGGATGTGATTACCATGGTGAGAGTTATGTAATAAAGATTTTTCCTTCCAGCTTGTAATTTCTTGCTTTGAATTAATTTATCATTGGCAGAAGGAACACAGCTTAAGGGCAATGCAAGTGAATCATTCCTGGTGTTGGCATATATATAAATCACCAGAAGCAGCTTCAACATTTCCTCTTCACAGTATTTTTAATGGACTGTTGTAAAAGGTGCCCTTATCAGGGGCATATTACTATGTGTTCGTGGTTGTCAAGAAATAATCCATCTGCATATTGAATCCAAGATTGCTGAGTGTTTATCCTCTCCCTAAACAGTCTCACTGTGCTTAGATTACCCTTGTATGAACATCAGTTAGCAGGAGTGTGCCGCATGATTTAAAAACAAAACAAAGGCAATTTAGACTGTTTATGATCCTAGATATATGAGAAGCTGCACGGCTTAGATTTGGCTTGTCTTGTTTGTTCCTATTCAGGCAATTATACAGTTAAAAGAAAATATATTTAGAGAAAAAGATGAAATGAGATGGAATGTGAACTGTCCACATGTAATAAGGACCAGATCGGCAGCTGGTATAATTGGCAAAGCTCCACTGGCTTCTGTGGGAGGCAGTAGAACCTGTTGGGCAGAGCACACAGAAACCTGGATTCTATACCCCGCGCTGCCACTGTTTTCACTGAGTCATCTTGGGCATGTTGCCTCGTTTCCCTGCCTCTGTTTTCCCCTTCGTAAAATGAGGATGATATTATTTACCTCAGTAAAATGCTTTGAGATCTCCAGATGTGTGTATAAATATATAAACAAGCTAGATGTTATTACTTATTTGGTCTTGTATTTGTGTTTTTAACTCCACTTAAGATCCATGAGTGGGATTCTGTTTTTTTCAGAAAAGAAAATTGTGAACAAGGCTATAGATATTAGAAGCCATGTGACAGTGTCCACTCAAGTGCCACCCTGAGTGTTCCCAAAGCCCCTCCATATGTTTAGTAGGCTTTAATTTCACTTAACAAGGATGTTTTACAGAAGTCTTGCCAGCAGTGCTCCCTTCATATCTCCAGCTGTGGATATAAAAATAATTTGTAATAATAAAACCCTTGCCTGATAATGTGGAAGCAATAAGTCCCTTGAGCTCAGTGTCTGGAAAGACTTAAGTAGAAATTCATCACAGCAAATGTTATAGGGACAGATGGAGAAATACCACCGCATTGTGCTTCTCGTTCGTTTTATAAGAACTGGAGTGGAAAGTCTACTTTAAATAGGAAATATAGAAGACATTTGCATGCTTCTAGTAATTAAGTGGTAATATTTTAAGTAAGAATTATAGAATTTAACCTTGATTCTTTTTATCATGGTCAATATTACACAGGCTAAAAATGAAAGTCAATATGAAATTTTATCGCAACAGTATCAGACATGCTTAAAATGCAGCAGTTGTGCACCTGCAGAAGAGGAACCAAGAAAGCCGATGTATGTTTTCCAAAGCATTATTAAACCCTGCTGTCCCTTCTGGGGGTGGAAAATGTAGGCTGTGCCATGTAGTATAGCAACCTGCCAGGTCTTGTTATTTACTTTAGCAACTGTTCGTTAGGAAAAGAATTCCCACTTTAAATTACAGGAAAAAAAGTCTGTGTTTAAAGGTACCTTTTTAAACAAAATCTAGAGACCTATAACAAAAGGACACATAGTTTTGCAACCAGTTTTTAGTGTTGTTTAAAAATGCGTTTAATGTAGAGTGAGACTGCTTATCTTAAATCCCTCATTCTACTCTTTTTGTGAGGGTGCTTCCTTCTGAGGTGAAAGATTAAATGTTGTAGTTTGCTGATTATATTGGCAATACAGCAGAATTAGTGAATTGTGATCAGAATGGTTATTTGTGTGATTTGTGCTATGTTTGGCATGTGCTTCTCAAGACTTGTAACCCCTGGTTAGAACATTTTTTAATTTCCCACTTCTTCCCCCTTCCCTGTGGCTCTTAGTTGCGGAAACTCATATGTGGTATGTGTTTGGTACAGAAGCTTCCATTTTTTAGAGAGTGCTGAAAGGGTCAGGGAACTGGTTGTGGGATAATAGCTCCTTTCTCTTCTGGCAGTGACCAAAAGTTGTAACCATATGCTGACTATTTAATGATCTATATGAAATTTGTTGAAAGGTGTCAGTCCAATTCTAAGAGACCATGTGTCCACATCACCAAATCTGGTGCTCGTGTTGGCAGGAGAGAGGATTATGAGAGTCATGGGGGCTAAACCGCACTCTCACTCATCTGATAAATGAGATGAACAAGTTCAGCTCTCTACAACTGAAAAAGTCAATGTAAAATAGGAAACCTACGAGAAACACAGCATAACAGATGTACTGTAAAATCATGCTGTAATAGTTAGTGGCTTCCTTTTGCTTTTTACCAAACAAGTCTTGACTAAAAAATATTAAGCACATCTCCTTGCTTTGACAGCTTCAATTTACAACTGTATTTTTCAGAAGCTGTTGAAGACTGAATACTCACGCCTGAAACTTTTTATTTTTAAGTACAGATGTTTTGCCTGTTTTGAAAAAATACACAGCATATTGTGTTGGTAAATATTTGGGCAGTTCATGCAGTGCTTCTGGTGAATACTTTGACATGCTAACATATTTTGGAAACCCCATCCTTCCTCTGGAATGAGGAAGGGGATTGTTAATTGAAATAGCCAGTATATGTATTGTCCAACAGGATAGCTTCTATTTCAAGATCTTTAGAGCCCAGCTTTGTAATACTACAAGGACATTGGGAATGTGGCAGATACTTTAGGAAACATTCCTTTGGTAACATTTAAAAAAATGTTAATTATATGACAATCTTCACCATAGTGTATCTGGTTGCTTGGTGGGAATGAGAAGCTAAAACTGACAGGTAATTCATTCTACTAGGGCACTTGGAAAAGTGTTGATATTAAACCCATTGGAGATCATATGGGTAAAATATTGACTCCGTTGAAGACAATAAAAGAAATCGTCCATTTTATCCATGAGGCCGGGAATTTACCCTATGTGGAGATGAACTTCTGATCTCCTTTTAACAAGTTGCTTTGACAATAGCTGACTAATTGCTTCCATTATTCCATACAACTGCATTATTTATTTATGTATGTATTTATCACTGTTACTACTGCTATTATATAGGTAGTTTATTATTTGACTGTGTGTGTATGTACATCAAAATTAATTAGATGAATTTGAGGGAAGAGTGCAGGAGATGATGTTATAATGCTGCATCTCTTTCCTCCAGTTTTTGTAGTGTTAACTCTGAATTTTTAATCTTTTGTACAGGCTCACTATTCTACAGGGACAGTAAGTGCTTCCTTCACATCCACTGCCATGGCCCCAGAAACAACACATGAAGCAGGTACTGTCGATACCTATCATTAACAGTGTATTGTAATCAGATATACTGGTATAAAGTATGCTGTCCTGTAGACATACTTTTGAGAGGACTGCAAGAATGCATTATTGACTAGTCAGTATCTGGTACCTTAGAATAATATTGTCCATGCAGCTATAGCCCTGGTTTGTTCTTTGAGTGCTTGCTCATGTCGATTCCATTCTAGGTGTGTGCGTGCCCACACGCACAGTTGTCAGAGATTTTTGCCTTAGCGATATCCATAGGGTCGGTTATGGCGCCCTCTTGAGTGTGGCGCTCATGCACTGGTATATCAGGCACCACTGGCCTTTGGCCTCTCAGCTCCTCCTTACTGCTCCTGAGGGTTGGTTGGGGCATCTTGTCTTGCATTGCAAGAGCGTTCGCTGTTCTTAATAGCTATTGTTATCTCCTTTGTATATATAGTTCTTAGGTACTTAGTTAGCCATTAGTTTGAATGTTAGAGTCCCAACTGGGACTTTGCCCTGCTCCAGGGCATTCCCCTTTCCCCAGGCTTCAAACCATAGTTGTCATGCAACAGGCCAATGCCTATTAGTGACCTCCATGACAGTTGTTTAAAGTGCTTTGGGGAGTCCCATAGAAAGGACAAGGGCAGGATCTGTAAGAGCTTTTGCCCTAGAACCCAGAAGCAGCGGGATATCCACTTGAGGGCCCTCCTCATGGAGGCTGTGCTTCGTCCTGCATCGGAGCCCTCCCATTTGGACTCCACTCCTAGCACATTGGTATCGGTGCGGAATTCACTGCCGATACCTAAGAAGCAGCATAAGAAGAAGGGCTCCCCAGCACCAGAGAGGAAGAAGGCTTTGAACAAAGGATGTGTCAGGCCACATGCCTGCCCTGGAGCTTCACGGGGGTACTGGTATGCTCGGACCCCCTAGCCCAGCCAGGGATCTGCCTCTGACTCTTGGGAGCAGCAGGGCACCCTGGCTTCTCCTAGGGCCTTCGTTGCCTGAAGCAGCCTCAGTGGTTAAAGACCCAGTAAGCCAGCTGCCCCTGCACCAAGCACTGGACTCAGCTAAGGCCCCACCGTCCAGGGCAGTCCAGTCTTGGAACTGCCTCATAGGGCAGTGGAGCGTCCTTGGACCACAGGCATAAGTCCTCATCACCACTGCCAAGGACCCCATTCCCACAACCTCTGTCTCTGGCCAGAGGACCCAGGTCCCCGATGCCACGCTCTCTCCCACGAGATACGGGACACCAGAGTTGAGGCACTGGAGCCCGTACCCTTGGTACCGGCAAGCCCCAACCAGAGATCATCATGGCGTAGGTCGCTATCACCCAGATGATCTCCCAGGCATCGAACCCCCGCTGGTGCGGGATTGCTCCCCGTCGTGGCACTGGTCCCCATCTCACTGGTACCGCTTGTCAGGCAGGCACCAATCCTCGCCCTCTTCTCCGCTTGTCTTCAGGTCACCAATGAGGATCATTCAGCAGACTTGGGCTTCTACTGCTCCGCTCTGGTCACCGGGGAGGCAATGGTCCGAGTCAGAGCAGGAGTTTAGCCCCTTGCCAAGAAAGGGTGAATCACCACTAACCCACAAGACTAGCATGGCATCTGCTGCAGCGGCGTGGCAGCAGAGACAGTGGCCTGCTCAATGGCCGTTCTGGAATTTTTGGGGCATGCTGATGATACCGGTCCCCGTACTCCCACCATTCCTCCCTGGCTGTCTCGGACAAACCACCTCTGGCACCGGAGTCAGAGCGGGGTATGGAATCCAATGCAGGGACAGCACAGCAGGTTCCTATGCCTAAGAAGCCATCCCTAGAGAGGGAAGGGGAACCTGCCCCTCCCCCTGCGGTGCAGTTGTCGCCGTCTCAGGAGGAAGTGGTGGTGGGCCCCTCCCAAATTGGCAGTCCCACCCATACATTAAGGAACACCAAGCCCTCCTTAAAAGGGTGGCTACCAATTTAAACCTGGAGATTGAGGAGTTGGTGAAAGTCAGATGATCTTTTTAATGTCGTATCCTCCACCACCCCAGCCCAGATCACCCTGCCTGTCCACCCAAGGGTTCTTATGATTGCAGAAATCACTGTGGCAGACCCTCTCTGCCATTCCGCCCACTTCTAAGAAGGTGGAAAAGTAGCACTATGTCCCTGCAAAGGGATTTGAATAGCTAAGTACACACCCTCCAGCTGGGTCATTGGTCGTGTGCGCTGTTAATGAGAGGGAAAGGTGAGTGGCATAGCAAAAAACAGACACCAAGAGACTGAACTTGTTTGGCAGAAAGATTTATTCTACAGCCAGTCTGCAGTTTCAGGTGTCTGACCACCAGGCCCTATTAGTCAGGTACCATTTTAATCTGTGGGACTCCCTTAGTAAATTCAAGGAGGCTCTTCCACAGGACCAAGCCCAGGAGTTCGCCTGTTCAGTGGAGAAAGGCAAAGCGATGGCAAAAGGTGCCCTGGGATGCTACGGACTTGGCAGCCAGGGTTGTCTCCTCTGCAGTGGTAATGAGGCGCAGCTCTTGGTTACGGTCCTCCGGGTTATCCCAGAATATGCAGACCACTCTACAGGACCTCCTGTTTGAAGGAGTAGGACTCTTCTCCGAGCTCACAGACACAAGGCTGCACGGCCTTAAAGACTCCTGTGCCACCCTCTACTCCCTGGGCCTTCATATTCTTCAGCAGGCTAGGAAGCCGTTCCTTCGTCGTCCTCCACCACCTCTGTCGCTGGCTAAACACCTATAGGAAAAAGGACAGAGGCAAGGGGTTTAAACAATGATACCCTTTGTCTTCCCATTTGTCTGCTCAGCTCAACCATTCCAGGAACCAAGGAAGCCAGAAACAGGGATTTTGAGGATGCGCTCGAGGACGGTGCCCAGTCACATCCCAGGATCCAGCTTCCTACTCTGTTCTCAACCTTCCGGTCAGCCTGGTTGCAGCTGACTTCGAACCGTTGGGTGCTTGACATATCTTCGGGCTACACTCTGCAGTTCTTGGTTGACCCTCCCTCCCACCCCGCTTCCCTGTTCCTCTTCAGGGACCTGTCTCACGAGCAACTCCTTGCCCAGGAGGTAGACAACCTTGGAATGGGAGCAGTAGAGGTCTCACGGGAGATGAGGGGGAAAGGATTCTACTCTCGTTATTTCCTAATCTTGAAAGCAAAAGGGGCCCTTAGACCCATCTTGGACCTGCAGTGCCTCAACAAGCATCTCAAAATGTTGAAGTTCTGCATGGTTTCCCTGGCCTCCATCATCTTATCCCTGGATCCGGAAGACTGGTACATCACCCTTGACTTGAAGGGACACACGTTTCCATATCTCCATTTTTCTCCGGACACAGATGATTCCTCCATTTTGTGTCGGGTCAGTGCCATTTCCAATTCACAGCGCCGCCCTTTGGACTCTCGTAACCCCCACCAGTGTTCACAAAGTGCATAGCACTCAAGAGGGTGCCACAGCTGACCCTACGGGTATCCTAAGGCAAAAATCTCCAATGACTGTGCACATGGGCTCGCACACACCTAGAATGGAATGGACATGAGCAGCACCTCTTGAAGAACAACAGTTACGAAAAGGTAGATAACTTTTTTCCAGTGAGTTCATTCTAAAATAATGTAGCAATTGTGAATTTAGTTTTAGCTCTGAATGGCAAGTATGTAGATATTGACCTAAAATTAATGAGGTATTTCATATGCCTGTGGACCACAAAATGGAATGCACATGTATGCAAGTTAGCAATGAAACTTGATCTCCTCCTCTCATGTAAAACGTTTGCTGTCTTTTGGCTTAAAAACCTCTTGGTATTGGTTAAAATTATATCTTAAAAAATTGTGGGCTGTCTGGCAGCTTTTGACTTACTGCTATTCAAGGTTATATTTCTTGCCAAAGATGCATTTTAAACAGTAATTCTTTCCTTTCGTCCTCGAGCTTAAACAAAAATGCACTGAATGTTTTAATCTCAATCTTGATTAAGTGACTTGGCAATTAGTGTTTCAAATGCAAGGTAGAGCTCTTACTCTTGGGGCTAAAGATTTCCAACGATCAAGTACACTTAGTGAAAGCCTGAAGCCAGTACTCTAACTGCATATTTACCAAAGTAATTTTCTTTACTTAGCTTGAATCTCTGCTTTTATTTTTCTATGCTTTGGAGACAGATTTTGGGTATCTAGAAATATTGATAGAAATGGAGTTTCTTTGACACAAATGAAATAAGTCTCTTGGAGTGAGCCTTTGGTTTGACTTTACAGAAGTGACATGGTTCCATCAGTTCAGGTCCTCATGTGTCAACAATTTGTGGTTGGCTGATGACTACCTGCATGGTTTCTAAGTTTGGCAAGAAGCAATTTGGTTTCAAAATAATACCCATAATTAGTAGATATTACTGAAAATTACAGTGTGTAATATTCAGGGTTACCTGACGCTTAAAATACAGGCCACGTTGTTGGCTCTAGACAAGTTGTGGTTTTCTAGAATGAAAATTGTATGACACAGGATGATTAATGTGAGATTACCATCTGATGATTTCTACATTACCATATCTCTAAGTCTGTGGGGAGGATTTCATCTAATAGGAATCTAGTGATTTGTTTGCAGATAGCTTCTAAAGATTAATGAAGAAATTTCAAAAGTGCTAATTTTTACCTTTGCTTTTGAGGCAGCTGCCATTGAGGAGGACATTGTGCGATACCAGTATGTGAAGAAAAAAGGTTATGTACGACTGCACACTAATAAAGGAGACCTGAACTTGGAGTTGCACTGTGATATGGTACAGTATGCCATCTAGATTTAATCCTGTAATTTAACTCTAGATTATGAATAGAACAAGGGTTGGAGGTCAGAATAGTGAAACAATGCAAGCAGTATCTATTCAGTGAGGTTTTTAACTTTTAAAATGAAAAATTCTAAGAGATTCTGAGACTCAAGAGGGTGAGAGAGGAAAGGAAAAGCAGTTCCTGATGGCATGAGCTGAGGAGGAGATGGCTCTTGCATCATTAGTGGCCTTGCAGAGAAACATAGGAGTGGAGATAGTCAAGGTCTTTGAAGTCAGCTAATGCAAGTCTGTGAAGAAATTAAAAAATTAATGAGGGTAAGATTAAAAACCAAACGGTAGAACAGAGGTTCTCAAACTCTTCTATAACATGGACCGCATCCTAATAGAGAAATTATCTTATGGATATCTCCCTTCCTATTTGCAGTTGAACACACCATCCCAACTTTAAGAAGGGAGGAGAATCAGGAGACCTTGCTTATATTCTTTACTCTGCTGCTGACTTTGTGTGCATGCTTTGGGCAAGACACTTAACTTCTTTGGGCCTTAGCGCTACCTGTTTGAAAAATGGTCATCATAATTATTGCCCATTTATATAAAGCACTTTGAGATTATCACATTAAAATGCCACATTAGTCCAAAGTATTGTTTCTTTTATTAAATGTGATAAGCTGCATGAACGTAACATGGAAGTTGCATGGCTGAAATGATAAAACCAAGAAATACAAAAGTGAAGGTTCCAATAGCACTGGTAACTCAGCTGTCTTATACATCCTGTCTTTATAGAAAATAGAGTTTGGAAATAGTAATATATTATGCTGTACATTTAATCAGATAAATAGTGTGTTTGTGCAAAATGGACTAGGTAACATTGCTGTGCATTTCCAAACTGTGATTTTAATTGTGCAATGTCTGTTATGTATGAATAGCTTTTCTAAAATTTCTTCTCCTTTTTAAGAGAGAAAAGCAAAAGGAAAAATTCCAGAGCTGTTCAGAGTGTGAATTTTATAAGCTGATAGCTGCATATCTTATGTCCAACTTCACCAGCTGTGCTTGCAGGCTTCTTGCGAAGCAGTTGTTTGGCTTGTGGAGCTTTCAAGTTTCGCCACCAGAGCTTGAGTTCTTGGAGCCAATGAGAAGAGTAAACGTGGGCCAAATTTTGCCAGCCTTTTGTTAAGTATTATCTTATATCACAAATAGTCCCACTAGAATCAATAGGTCTACACTCAGTATAAGGCTCTACTCCACATGAATGAGTTGGCAAAAACTAGCCTGTAGCTAGTTATGAATTCATAGTGTACATATGTGTACATGTGAACCAGGAACATTAAGGAAATGTCCTGCACTACATGGTCAGTGCATAACTTTCAAATGCTTTAATGTCAATTTTAATTTAATATTTGTGTATTACGGTAGTCCTTACAGGCCCTAACTGAGAGCTTGGCACCATGTGCTAGGCATTGCAAATATATAAGCCCCAGTTATGCAGAGACTTGCTCACATGCTTAACTTTACACACTGTGGGAGTACCATCAGTGGGACTACGGAGTGTGTAGAGTTCCGCACATTGCAGGACCATGACCATAATATATGAGAGAGACTCTGCTCCAAAGAGCGTATATAATCTAAACAGACAGGACAGACAAAGCAGGGATGGGAAAGAGAGGTGCAGAGAGGAGAGCATGACTTGCTCAAGGTCACCCAGGAGGTCAGTGGCAGAACCGGTAACTGAACGTTGGTTTCCTAGACCAATGCCCTATTCAGTGGCCTGTTCTGCCAGCTTCCTTTATACCAAGTGGATGCTCTAATCCTCAATAGAGACAATACAGATTTGCCAACCCCAAGCATTCAAAATTTTGAGTCAGATTCCAAAATGTCATGTGATTTTATAAAATAACTTTGGGGTTTTGTTTACCTTCTGGTGTCTAAGTCTTTAGAGTTCACGTTTTCAGGCTTTTTTTAACCTATAACCAAAAGGGTAGAAATTCACTGTTTTAAAAAATGAAAGCTGAGATAGCCCTATATTTATCTGATTCCAGGACCCAGGGTTATCAGATTCACAAAAATAGCAAGTCTCATAATAAAATTGTCTGTGTGACATCACTGAATATTTTCTGTACCAAGTTTCAAAAAGTACCTTCCCTCCCCCCTTAGCTCTGTTTTTAAAAACAAACACAAACAGCATTGTCTCACTTTTCCAGAACTCCAGCAACTGAAGGGATTATACTCAAACTTTAAAAAAAAAAAATGTTAATTTTTAGGCAGACTCCAAACTTGGAAAATTTCAGCCCAAATGGTATTTTGGAAAGTTCTAAGCATGTGAAATAGGAGATTATAATGGGAAATATGTTTCAGGCTTACTCTGGAGGTTGCTTTTGGTGACCACTCTAACTTTAGAATAGTTTAGCCGGTGACTCAGAAGTTTCAGGCAGCTATTGTGGAGTCCAAAAATATGATAAATCTTCTATTTCATTGCTTAGCAGGCAGTGTGTAGGGCTGGAGGTGTGGGAGATGAGAATGGAACAAATACACCAAGCTCTATTTATCCTCCTTTCTACCAAACAGTAGTGGTGATGAGTGAGAGATGCATCACCATGATGTGAGAAGCATCACAGCGGCATGTCATACTATGATTAATCTATGGCTCTACGTCACCCTGTTCAATGACAAAGGTGACTTTCTTGCTCCTAAACATTGAATAGCACTATGTAGTGAGACGAAAAGCAGATGATGTCAGTACAGCAACATTTAGGGGCAGAAACAGAGTGAGCAGACTGTGTTGAATCATTTATTTTGTCATGTGTTATGAAACTGATTCCTATCTAATCCATCCTGAGTGAAACCATTCCCATATTGATCAATATGGTTCCCTGGAACACGTAAGCAACTACTATGTCTCAGTCCTCAAGAGTCTGTGTCTAGTTCCCTTTATAGCATTCCCAATATGGTACCCATCATGTTTCTGTATTTTTCCATACATGTCCCTTTCAAGTCAGTGTTTTCTTATATGCATATTGCAAATGTGTACTGTTATGCACAGCCAAGCCTGATCAAGCACTGGCCTATGACCATCTGTTTCTTTTATTTCTTTGTGTTGACTAAATCTGTGCAGATTAAGCAGCCTTTTGGCAGCAGAGAGTAACTAAGTAAAGCTATGCATGTATTAGTAAAATAGTAGTGAGCTAAATAGGAGACCAATTACTTCTCTGAGAACATAAAATATGTATATATTACACACTAAAATACAAGGTAAGAACTATTTAAGATTGCAAAGTCAAACATTCACAAGTTGGGAATTACCAAAATTAAGGTTTCCTGTGCTGCCTTAATTTATATGCATCATGATGGTCTTTAATTCTTCTTTGAGTGCTGGTCCCTGTGCATATTCCACACGTGGGGTACTCATGCAAACCATGCGCCCGAGTCCAGAAATTCTTCAAAACAGTGTCTGTTGGCCACATGTGCACAGTAGCTTTCCTTGTGCTCTCAACTCAGGGCATAAGGGGTGATATGGATTGACGCCTCTCTAGTTCCTTCTTATCGTTGCTTGGCCTGAGTTGGAATAGTGTCCACCTTCACTCTGTTGCGTAACCTGCAGAAGAAAATATTTGTAAATAGTTATATATCTTAGCTTAGTAGTTAAAGCTCATAGCATGGAGTGTTTCTTTCCCCGCAACTGGGGAGCCCCTCCCTGGCTCTGGGGCTATGTCTAGAGTACCGGGATTCATGGATTGTGTCTCCTGCACTTGCTTCTTCTCTATCAGTGATGAACATCAGCGGTGCCTGTATTGTTTGGGTGAGGTACACATATCGGCAAAGTGCAATATGTGTTGCTTCTTCCCACCTAGAACTTGAGAAACCTGTGAACTTCACCAAAAGCACCTGGTGGAGAAGACTATGAGGCCACTTTCTTATCTGGACTGGAGAGAGGCCCCTGAACCTGGATCACAATTCACTAGCAGTGTCCCTCCAAGCATGTGCCTTGGAGTGGAGCCTGCAACATCTAAGCCCAAGCACTCTTCTTCTAGGGCTTCCCATGAGAGTAGAGTGGACTCTCATGGAAGCAAGGACAGAACTCCCTTCAAGGACTGTCCATAGAAAGTGCGTTTCCTCTCTGAGCCTGTCCAGATCAAGTGAGGGACTCTAAAAGACCAGCTTTTCTGAAGACCAGGGGTTGGAGCCCCCTGGAAGGCTGCGAGCAGGTTTCAGGGGGTCCACAGAACAGGGCTAATGTTAGACTCACTAGAGCCCAGGACAGAAAGCCAAAACTCTGTTGTGCAGAACTGAACCCCGGGGCCTTGAGCTTTGCCACCTGGGGCTGAAGTTGAAGCTGGAGCAACTTAGCTTTGTGGGGCCTGCTGTAGCCTGGGGCCCTATGCAATTGTCCTACTTGTAATCCCTAACGCCAACCCTGGCTTTTATATGCAGCAGACCCGATGTGGTGGCATAAGTGGGCCATTAAGTTTTTATAGCATATTGGAGGGACCTAAGAAAGAAAAAGGTTGAGAGCCCCTGCCCTACACCTAGGTCTGGCATCCACAGTGTCCTCCTTCAGTGCGTGCCCCACTTAGCACAGAGGATCAAAGTTGTTATAAAATACATATTTATTATCTCTCTGTAGGTAATACAGCAACACTGAAATTTCATTTTAAAATAATCCAGTGGGCTAGAGTTGAAAATTTCAAGGTAAAGGCCTCTTGCTGAAACAGCCCATCTGCTGTTCTCCTATCTCTGAGATCATAAGATTAGCTGATGTTGGGGTTCTTCTGACAGACGTTAAGTTTTTTACTTAGTTATTTTTGTGTCTTAAAACAATACAGTAATCCACATATACCAAAGTAGTGTGCAAGCTGCTAATCAGTAAGATTGATGGTGATGAGATTCTGCCTGGCTGCATATAAAGCTAACCAAGAAATGTTTTGTATTGATCCAAGTGCAGGAAATCAATATTGCATTGCAATTGAAATCATCACTTATGCTGTGATGGGTTACAGAAACAGAGCGTGCAATAGGATTGGAATCCAAAATTTCCTGGGTGTGCATCTGAGATTGCTTGTCAAGGTCTCTGTGAAACTTTACATGAATTCCAGAATGGCAAAGATGTTGTTTGATGTATAACTTACTGAACTGAAGAAAAGGAGTTAAAAAAATTTCTGGAGATAAGCTGACTTTTCTGTTGATTTTAAATGCCTTAAATGAGGAGAGATGCAGAGATGCAATACTGTTCTCTTTACAACATAAGGTCATTCCTGTTTCTTATTTTATCACTGTTTTCCTCCCTGTCTTTTTCATTCAGATACAGTGTGTTCCACTTTGTGGAGACATACTTAATCAGATGGTCACTTTTATTGGGACATGTGCCAGGGAGCTGAATTAGTCTAGGGATAGTGTATTTCCAACAAATGTTGCTTAACTGGAACATTAATTCTACTTAGTGGAGATGCATTTGGCTACTGCACAGGATTTGCTAGTGTTTAACCAGGTGTTAAATTCTTAGCTTTGGTCTTTAAATGTAAAAAGTTGCTAAACAAAGATAATATGAGGATGAACTGCAGTGGATTTCAGTTTTATTCTTCTGTTTTTATTTAGTATAGTGTTTTATTTCATCTGAGCGTAGCTGAAGTCCAGGTATCTTAGTTCAACTTACCTGACTGTCCTCATGGCAGCGAGTCGACTGCCGCGGCTCCCCCGTCGACTCCGCTTACTCCTCCTGCCGAGGTGTAGTATGGGCGTCGATCAGCGGATCAATTTATCGCGTCCAGATGAGATGCGATAAATCGATCCGCAATACATCAAATACTACCTGCCAATTCGGCAAGTAGTAAAAACATACCCTTAGTGTAAAAGCAATTGTAGCTTGCAGTTTCTAAGCTTTAAAAAAAAAAAATCCTCAGGTGTAAAAGCAGTTAGAGGAAACATTTGCTGGTAGGCTGTGTTGATTTCAGAAGTAGAATGGTCCCTCAGAATGCTGTGTTGGCAGATAAATCAACCTGCCCTTCTTCGTGATGGGTGAATCTAGTAATTTTCCATAGTTCTTTGATAAACTGTATATCCCAGATGGTTTCTTCCTCCTTTTGAAGCAAGTTGGAAGCTAATGTGTAAAATGCTTTGAACTTTGTTTATGAATATAGTCAGGAGCGGCGCCAGGGTTTTTGGCGTCCTAGGCGGGGGTCCTTCCGCGCTCCTGGTCATTGACGGCAATTCTGCGGCGGGGGTGTCCTTTCATGGCTCCTGATCCTCGGGGCAGTTTGGCAGCAGGTCCCAGAGTGAGTGAAGGACCTGCCGCAGAATTGCCGCTGAAGACCCAGAGCGCGGAAGGACCCCCTGCCGCTGAGGGTGGCAAAATGCCGCCCCTCCAAATAGCGCCCTAGCGGTCGCCTAAATGGAAGCACCAGCCCTGAATATAGTATCCATGATTGGGATTCGAGGAGGAGCATGATCTTCTAAACAAATGTTAATGGCAAACTGTTCATTTAGCTGCTGTAACTTGTTCTGTGTGTCACAATAGTGTTGCTGTTGCGTGTTGTTTGTGCTACTTTGTTTGCTCATCCTAAATCTGGGACTGACAGGAATAGTGGAAGGATTCTTCCCATCTCTGGGGACCATAACTGTCCCCTGTATGGGCTGATCTCCCATTGCTTCAAAGGCATTGTCCTGCTCTCTTTTTTTTTTTTTTTTTTTTTAAAAGGAGGTATTTAATTCTACGCTGAGGCAGAGAGGGGCACTTAGCCTAATCCTTTTTCCCCATGTACGCATCCTGGTGGGATGGTCTATTTGAGCTCTGGGTGTCTGTTTCGGTTCTCATAGTGTGCTTTGGTTCTCAGTGGTCACCTGGTGGGATTGCAAAAGAACTTTCCCATCCTGCAGATATGCACGTGCAGTCTGAGAGAGGGATAGCTCAGTGGTTTGAGTATTGGCCTGCTAACCCAGGGTTGTGAGTTCAGTCCTTGAGGGGGCCACTTAGGGATCTGGAACAAAATCAGTACTTGGTCCTGCTAGTGAAGCCAGGGGGCTGGACTCGATGACCTTTCGGGGTCCCTTCCAGTACTGTGAGACAGGATTTTTTTGCCTTCCCCAAAGCACATGGCAGGCTTGTGTTGGGTCGATCACTGTTTGTTTGTTTGTATATTTTCTGTGCTTCAGTTTTGTGGGGCAGGTGTGCTGAGGTAGAAGGGGTCACTCAATGATCCCCAGTCCAGAGGACAGGGCTGAGACCTGCAATGGTAAGCATGACAAAACTGTTCCCCTTCAATGTTGTATTCTGCTTCAGGCATCCTTTGCTTGGGTCTTGAGTCTTGAGTCCTCTGATGAGGACACATGATTTGGGGTAGCTGGCTATTTATCAGAGCTTATGGCTTCAATTGGAAGTGAAGGCTAAGGTAACTTCCCTTTCTAAGGTGGAGTCTGTATGGCCTGTGATTGGACTGCAGTATCGCCAGAAAACTGCCTGAAGAGCTGTTATGCCAACTCTTTTCACTTACTGATGCTTGCTCCAATAGTTAAAGAAAGTTGTGGCTGACATTTGAACCATACCAAATGTCTCTGTCCATATCAGTAACATTTTACAGAGCACGCAGCACAGTGGCGTAGTATCTTAGAGCTATTCAAGTCCCTAATGATCACGACTTGTGCATTTGTTTCTTTAACACAGCAAATAAAAGTTAGAACAGAAGGAAACACTGACGGTAGTAGGAACAGATTCTCTGATTCTGGAGAGCTAGTGAGTAAACTTAACAAATTAGGTTAGCAAATTAGATGCCCTGTTTACCTTAGGCCTGGTCTACACTACGCATTTAAACCGATTTTAGCAGCGTTAAGCTGATTTAACGCTGTACCCATCCACACTACGAGGCCCTTTATATCGATATAAAGGGCTCTTTAAATTGGTTTTTGTACTCCTCCCCAACGAGAGGAGTAGCGCTAAAATTGGTATTACCCTATGGGATTAGGGTTAGTGTGGCTGCAAATCAACGGTATTGGCCTCCGGGCGGTATCCCACAGTGCACCACTGTGACCGCTCTGGACAGCAATCTGAACTCGGATGCAGTGGCCAGGTAAACAGGAAAAGCCCCATGAAATGTTGATTTTCATTTCCTGTTTGCCCAGCGTGGAGCTCTGATCAGCACGGGGGTGGCAATGCAATCCCAAATCCAAAAAGAGCTCCAGCATGGACCATACAGGAGATACTGGATCTGATCGCTGTATGGGGAGACAAATCTGTTCTATCAAAGCTCCGTTACAGAAGACGAAATGCCAATATGCGTTTGGAAAAAAAAAATCTCCGGCTAGACAGGTGCTGCATGACAAGTGTAACGGGAAGCCGAGACTCAAATGGAGCTCAGGGAGGGAGGCGGGGTACTGAGGATCCAGCTATCCCACAGTCCCCGGCAGTCTCGAACAAATATTTTGCATTCTTGGCTGAGCTCCCCAGTGCTGTAGTTCAAACACATTGTCCGCGTGGTTCAGGAATAGCTCGTCAATTAACTCCCGCCCCCACCCCCCACATGAAAGAAAAAGGGAAAGAAATAAGTCTTCTGACTTCTTCATGTCACCCTATGCTCTACTGAATGCTTGTTTTGTAGATGCGATGCTGCAAGCAGTAAAGAGCATATCCCACTCTCTCCCTGTCCGTGGCAGATGGTGCAGTAGGACTGGGTAGCCCGCCTTCGTTCAACCCCGTGAGTGCTCCTGGCTGGCTCAGGTGGGGTGGCCGGAGGCGCTGGGTGAAAATATGAATGATTCTCGGTCATTCCCAGTAAGAGGTAGCAGAACGGCTGGTAATGTCCTCCTCATTAGCACTGGGGGGCTGAGCTCCATCAGCCCCTCCCTTTCCTGTTAAGAAGAGATTCTGTCCTTGCCTAACTGTCATAAGCAAGCGGCATCTGGCTTTCTCTCCCCCGCACTCTTTAATGTCCTGCCTGGACTGTCAAGGCACAGAAGGCTGCCTCCCCCTCATTTACTCTCACTAACAAGTCACTGTTTCTTATCCTGCATTCCTTAAAAACTTCATGACACAAAGATGGGGGACACTGCCACGGTACCAGGAAGGTGCGGGAGGAGGCCCAAGCAACGGGTGGGGTTGTTGCAGGGGCACCCCCGTCAATCGGCATGTAGCTCATCATGTTCTGTGGGATCCTGAGCACGGAGCGGGCTGTCCTCTGATACCTGGTTCTCTAGTACACTTGCCCCATATTTCTAGACAGTGACTGACTCTATTTTTAGAAACCATAAAGGAGGGATGACTGGGGAGTCATTCCAGTTTTTTGCCTTGCGCCCCCGGCCGTTCAAGCCAGGGCACCCATGATAGCAGCAAACGGTAACAAAGGACAGATAACCGTCTCTTCATGGTCCAAGTTTACACCGGGCAAGCAGACGGTACAGAATGAACTGATAACCGTCTCTGCTATCATGCAAAAGCAAATGATGCTGCTGTGTAGTGCTGGAGACTAACCTCTGTCCGTGGCATCCAGTACACATAACGGTGACTGGTGTAAAAAAAAAAAAAAAAAAAGGCTGAACGGCTCCATGGTTGCCGTGCTAATGGCGTCTGCCAGGGCAATCCAGGGAAAAAGGGCATGAAATGATTGTCGGCCCGTTCTTTCCTGGAAGGAAGGAAATGACTGACATTTACCCAGAACGCAGCCACACAATGATTTTTGCCCCATCAGCCACTGGGCTCTCAACCCAGAATTCTAAGGGGTGGGGGAGACTGGAGGAATTATGGGATAGCTACGGAATAGCTACCCACAGTGCAACGCTCCGGAAATCGACGTTAGCCTCAGGCCATGGACACACACTACCGAATTAATGTGCTTAGTGTGGCCGCGTGCACTCGACTTTATACAGTCTGTTTTATAAAATCGGTTTATGTAAAATCGGAATAATCCCTTAGTGTAGACGTACCCTTAGACTGTGTTTAGATAAACTGATCAATTGCTGTTGTACTCTCAAGTGACAAGCAAAACTGGGCTATGAATTGTTCTACAGATGCCTACTGTAAACTGTGTTTGCTACTTCATCATTTTAGATCATATTCCTTAATGGTAGCACTCTGAAGAATGTTTTTGAAAAGTGAAATTTAGCTGTCAACTGAAATTCTGATTTATTTAAACAAAATGCTTTTAGCAAGTACTAAATAACTCTTTAAAATGACAGGTTTTTTGTTTCAAGAGAGAATCTTAGTTCTTCTGCTATTGTTTTTAAAGAGCTACTGTAGCTTTAAGTAGCCAGATTAGGTAATTGCCTGATATAGTTTCATTACCTAAGATACTTTTTGTTTGTTTGAATCTCCATGCATCATTGTGAGCCTTGTGAAAGGCTCTACTTCAGGGTGCCCTGTCTAATGTTTATCCATTGCACATGTCATCTCACCTCATTTGAACGTCACTGTTCTCTCATCATTTTAGTCAGTGTATTGACCTCAAGGCATCTGCCCACTGCATGATTGGATTGATAAGGTTTTGGTGAGATCACCATGTAATTTATGTGAACTAGAAGCCCTGCCTCATTCCTTTTTAATAAACAAAACATAGAGCTGTCATTCTTCTCTGTCGCCATAGCCCATCTGTTTATCACGGCGCTGAATCGGATGAGAAGGCTGGCAGAGGCTGTGGTGCTAGTGGTGAATAGATGTGTTTAAAAACCCGCCTGTCCTGTAGGATGTCCCATGGTGAGTTCCACTGAGTTCCTGTCAGAGACAATACTCCCTGCAGCAGAGATAGAGCATTAAGATTGAAGGGCTACGCAGAGGAGCAGCTACAGTAAACATGTCTGATCCTCAGAGAGCGGTGGGGATTGTGGGAGGAAGAGCTCAGTTTAGAAATTTCCCAGTCACCCCATTATATTTCTTGGAAAGAAGTGATGCAGGAGAATAGCCTTGAAGAAATACTGCGTGGACAGAAATGCCTTTACTAAATAAAACCTTCAAAAGCAAAACAGAATCTGCCTTGCATTTAAAAAAAAAAAAAAAACTGAAAAATTGCAAGCCTAGTTTGAAGTCTGAAAAATGTATTTCACCAGTTCATGCTTCTTAGTAGAGGGATTCTGGCATTGGAGTGATAAGATGAAAGCTGTAGTGCACATAATAGAATTTTAATTCACAGAACCAGCTTCTTATTATTTCAAATTATTATTGCCTGGACACAGAGCATTAATGAGCACATTTTGTGGTTGTGCAGTTCAATGCAGCTGCTACAGTACAGCCACAGCTTTAAGAAGACGAAAACAAATAACTGGAGTAGTGGAATTAGCAGTAAAAGAAATTATACAGTCGTGTGAATGATGGCTTGTGACTGCTTAGTGTGGAATTTCTCTTTAAGACACATGTGGATGCTGAAGGGATGGAACATTTTGAAATGATTAGCTCTTCACATAGTAAAGCCTTCTTGCTTGCAGTCATAGCAACAACTTAGAAGCTGCAGTTCCTTTCCCTTCTACTGTATCTTGGCGACAGAGGCACAGCATGTTTCTAATCTATTTCTAATTGGCTACTTAACTGTCCAATAAGAATGACTTTTAAAAAGATAGCAACCCATTTTTGTTGATGAGAAAGGAAAGCTGTAAACTGAGAAAATAACCTGGCTTGGTTACTTATCCCTCAAGTCTCTGGGTACAATAAGACAGATGAGTTTTGCCTGGTTTACATCTATGCTTTTGGCAATGAGAAAAGCAAAATGTGATCAGTCAGTATTTGTAAGGTATTACATTATTCAGCTAGCTCTTTTACTAGGACTTTAGATTTTAAAAAATGGTTGTTTTTTTTTCTAATATTTTCCCCTTGCTTGTAATGTCACTGTCCATCTTTTGTCTCTGTTCCATTTTTACATGGTCTTTCTTAGGAACAACCAGTTTTTCTCATTCTGAAATCCATCCAGGCCCTGTAGGTGGTGCAATGACAGCAGTCAGTATGTGCCACTACAGCATCTAGTTTGCAGACATTTAGGTAAGCTAAGACTAAACATGTTTTGAAAGAAATGAAATCTCCATTTTCACATCAGACACACGTGTTCCCTGCCAGCTAGCAGGGGAAGCAATCAGGTCAGTTTCTAGGGCAGTCAGCCTTCAAATCCTTTGGAATGGGACTCTTGATAAGAGATCAATGCTTGTTTTGGGAAGGAATTTTCAACCCATTGACAAATGCAGATATCTGACAAAGTACCTACAAAATATACAGAGAGAGGTTAGTCTTTAGGGATGAGATTCATCCTACTGTAAGTAGGAAGTTGCCAAAGATGCTGGTCAGAGTTTGGAAAAGAGTATACCCTTCCCTATGGTCAAGGACAGCACACATGTTGACTCATTTTTGTGGTCCTAACACAATCTGAGTTGTTAGCCCTGGGAAATCCTACTTTTTAGGCTATTTTTAATGACCACACTTCTGGGGAGAAAACCTCTGGATCAGTTTTACATTTGTCCTCTAGAAGTGTTGTTGTATCTGATTAAAGAAAGCAGTTGGTCTGAATACTTGAGAAAATGTAAAATTTAACTTTTTTTCCCCTGTTGCTGTCTTTAAAGCCTACATAATTACACAATGAGAGGGCAATATTACATCCAGCTTCTGGAGATGAGTGAATGCAAAAGTTGTAATGGACAAATTGGAATTATTTTAAGTATTTCTGACCTTCCATCTATTGCAAAAAAGGGCAAAGAGGAATTGTCTATTGATAATGGTGCCTACTTGGAACAACTACAAACAAGAAATACTAAAGAACTCATTGTCCACTGTGGAGGCTCTGACAATAATAAATAATCTTCCAATGCACTTTATACATTAGCATGTACGTTGAAAAGTCAAATGCCACGAATGCCAGCATAGTAGCTGATCATGCAAAAAGATTAGGTGAAGCAAAGTTATCTCTGAAAGCCACGTCAGGTCTCAAAGCTGTAGCTTTGGTGTTCATCTTACTACTGCAAATTTAAGTCAGTGTAGCAATGCCCGGTAGTAGATACTAACTATGGAACTGTTTGATGGCCTAGTTAAAAATGTATGTGATGGTTCCAGTCTAGTTGTTAGTGGACAGGCGCACAAAAAGGACTATCCCAGTTGGCTTTCTTGTTGATAGTCTTTGCAGAAAGACGAAGGATTGAATGGACACTGAAGCTAACCAATCTTGTCACGCTGGAAGGAAGCAATATGGAGGAAGGTTGTGCTTTTCGGTGAATAAGCAGAGGGATTTGCATTCCAGAACTGTCAATCTGGCATCTTTCACAAGCACTAAATTCAACCTCTCCAGACTACTGTACTCCTTTCAGGAGTCTGACCTGTCTTGCATACCCAAAATTTCACCCCATTTAAAAACAATTTATTTACAAAATCAGCCATAAAAATACAAAAATGTCACGGTATATTATTACTGGAAAATTGCTTACTTTCTCATTTTTACCATATAATTATAAAATCAATTGAAATATAAATATTTTGCTTACATTTCATTGTATAGTATATAGGACAGTATAAACAAATAATTGTGTGTATGAAATTTTAGTTTGTACTGATTTCGCTAGTGCCTTTTACGTAGCCTATTGTAAAACTAGGCAGCTATCTAGATGAGCTGATGTACCCCTGGGAAGACTTCTGCATACCCTCAGAGATATGTGTACCCCTGGCCGAGAACCACTGTCTTATATGGTATCAAAGATGGTAATAACTGTCCTGTTGGGGAAGAGAGAAGAAGTTAGTTGAGGTGGGCTGGAGCTTTTGTTGCTGTTTAAAGTCTGATTCCGTTTCATCACAGGTGGTGCTTGGGATTCAGCTGGAACTAGCAAAGGTGGCAATGTCTTTTGGTCCCTCTCTCTGGCCTGGTCTGGTTAGGAAAGGATCAGGATGATGGCGACCTGGGGTGGCAGTCATGATTGCTCCACTAGCCAATTTGCCCCATCCTCAAAAATACTTTAAGGGTTCCAAGATGGAGGGAATAAATCATCCACTCATTATTTTTGTCCATCAGTTAAGTCTAGTGTCTGACACGTCAATTTGGGTTCACTGATTTCTGGTTCTATGTTTTTCTTATTTACTAGATGTGATCTTAACACAGTCCTTGAGTTATATCAGTAAGACTTTTTGTTTGGACTAATTCAGGCTTTCCATCTCTTTTGTATTTTTTCCCATCAGTGTTTGTTGTTATAAGACAGTTATTAGTGACACTTTATGAACATTCACTCACTTCTTGCAGTTAAACTCACAACTAGAGTAAGTTTTGTGGCCCAGTTATCACCACAGGTTTCAAGCTGTGATTATCAGTAGTTTTTGAAGAAACAACGTAACCATTAGGGTCTGCCACATGTTTAAAACTAGTGTCTGGTAATAAAAACCTTTTATTGGTTCCTGTACAAAAAAGTCCGCCATAAATGGTAACAGTAATGTTGCTAAGATACTGTTTACCTGTGAAAGTGTATGTCTGTTGTATGATGCATGAGGTGCCATGGGAACCAGTTTGGTAGCAATTATTTAAAGAAAACCTTGCAGTAAATAGTTCTTATATAGTTGCTAGACTGCTTTTCAACAGCTGCACACTCAAACCTAGTTTCTGAGATCCGATATAATAACTGGAAACCCATTCAGAGAGCTGGGTCAGCACAGGTCCTGCTGTGAATAAAAAATTCATTAGCAGAAAAAGTACTTCTCTTCTATATTTTACAGAGCATGTTTTTCAACGTAAATACCTAATTTATGTGGCAAGTGTATTATCAGCATTCTGTGGATTGATTATTGGTTTTAAACAGTTTGGCACTAAATTCCATATTCCCTCTGGGGCTTCAACTTTCAGCTAATTTCATTTTCCTAAAAAATTAATTACAGGTTGCCGTATTCCCCCCAAGAGAACTAATTAACTGTGTGTCTCCAAAGAGTTTTTTGATTCTCATGAGGAGTATTGCCTTCGGCTAAAAGCTGCCAATTCCATTTCTGATTCAGAGAGGAAAAATTTCTTTTTAAAAATGCAAAAACCTCTGTGCTCATAATGTCCTTCCAGGCATTTTTCGTGATCCATAGCTTTTCCATTCTTGATTCTAATACAGCACTCTTTCTATTATGGTATTTTCTGATACACACAAATGATTCTTCCCTGGTCAGATTTTACAAGCATATTATTTTAAAGTGTGTATATAACTTCAAAAAAGGTTTTATATGTACTATAAACATCAAAACATATATAGACCTTCCTGTTTGAAATTATTGGTTATGTATGACACAAGCCTCCATAAGGATGTTGCACAAATATATGATTAAGTATCAGTCTGTCTTAAAATAAATATTTTAATCTAATAATAAGCTACACTGCAAAGCTGAGATCAGAGTTAGCATTAGACTGAATTGAGTCTAGCTAGTTTGTCTTCCACTGTAGCTGTCTGCTTCATTTTCTATATGTTGGGTAGATTTAAGAGGAAATATAGTACAGCCTTGATTATCCGAAAAATGTGTGGCCAATCAAGGGAAATTTCAGTGTAATTGATAGACAGTGTGGGACATGACCCTGTTTCCAGGTAACAGGGAGTTTCAGGCAATTGAGATTTAGATAACTGAGGCAGTACTGTAGCACAGTTTCCCTTTGGGAAAGGGATCAGAGAGATCATTTAATCTTTAAACGTTTATAGTTCATTTATTTTTATTTTTTTGTAGAATGTCTGAGCGTGCCTTACTTTTGTAATAATGTTTTAGACGTTTTATGTTCATGACTGAGGGCAGGCCTACATTACAGCCTAAGCTGATATAACTTATGTTGCTCAGGGTGTGAAAAAGCCCTCCCTCCTACCAACATAGCTTCTGCTTCTCGCCGAGGTGGAGTAATTATGCTGACTGGAGAATGTTCTCCCATTAGCTTAGCACGTCTTCACCAGATGTGCTACAAAGACGCAGCTGCATCTGTGTAGCTGAACCAATGTAGCGCTGTAGTGTAGACTTGCCCTGAGTCTTGCCTCTGTCACTGCTGGAGATCAGAGCAACATTACAAATGAGCCATACTGGTGTCATGTCAATGCTAAATGCATCAGTTTTATTCAGAAAGAGGTTCCAACTCTTGCAAGTTTATCTCTACTAATTTACAGAGTGTTTTGCTCATGCTGGGGGCTTATTATCACACGCAGAGCGCAATAAGAATATTTCTAAAGCCTATTACAGCTCAGCTTGTTTAAGACATTCTTCTATGTAATTGGATTCATATTATTTCCATAATTTACAACTGAGGGAGGAAAAGCATGTCCAAACTAAGACAGGCTGTTTCTCTACTTATGAGGGATTCCATTCTGGCACTGCAGAAAAGAGAAACTATGTTGATAAAGGGAAAGACAAGTATTTGGAATATCAGAGGTCATCTGTGCTGTGGTTTTTTACTAAGTGGTGTTTGAATGCCATGATTGAGGATAAATATCTTTCATTCACACTGTAAAAGCAAAGGAGAAATATGCAATGTATCTAACATAATTGGCTAAGATTTACTTTTAGATTGTGAAAATAAGTCATCAGTTTCTTTGAACCAATTAATATAAAATATTGTGACTTTTGTGATGCCAGTCCAGTTCTTCGTGGTCAGGTGCCTCTTATCGCAGCACAACAATACCGTAAGTGGCATGATTATGTTCCCTTGTGTAATTGTTAAGCGAGGATGTCAAGGCCTAAATGAGCCTGAAGAATGAACCACTCTTTCAAATCTGGAAGTAGTCTTATCAGAACAGGATTGAGGTATGTTGCTGGGACTTGTTAGAGATAAATAGATGAATTTGGTCTCCAGCATTATCCCCTTTATTGTCATTGACTTCACTGGGAAATATTCTAAAAATAAAACAATACATAGTGAGACTAATGTTCAGCATCTTTCCGTGCCACTTGGGAGAATTACGTTTCACATATTGCTGTACAGGGTGTCTCTCTCTGATATACAATATGCTCTTCTATAGGATTTTTGTTGTGGTTGCTGTAAACTAGTGGGAACTCTTAATCAGAGTCCTGACTAATTAGTCCTTTGTAACAGACACAGACAAAAAGCGATCATTTTAAACAATGTAATCATTGATTTTACCGTCTAAAGACATTGCTTCATTAAATACTTAATCTTTTTCAGACACCCAGAGCATGTGAAAACTTCATCAAGCTGTGCAAGAAGAACTATTATGATGGAACTATTTTTCACAGATCAATTCGTAATTTTGTGGTGAGTATTGAACAAATGCTACATAATGCACAATAGGTTTTGTCCCTCATTCCCCTGAAATAGGAGTTGAATATATTAGACGTGTTAATTTAAAATTTTAGTTACTTCCTTGGAGCAAGTAGGTGTACACTAGAGATGGTCATGAAAAATGTATCTTGGAAACAAGGATTATCCTCACGTAGTGAGGGCAAGATGTATAAATTCGATCACCTAGCAGCTGTCACTGAAGAGTACTGTTACTCAGAGCCTGATTCAAAGTCCATTGAAATGCCTGATTGGCCAGACTCTTGTTGTCTTCAGCAAGCTTTGGATCTGGCCTTTAGTGAATAGAGCTCAAAACCCTGATCTGGGTGGGTAATTTCTCAGCCCATTTAAATCCCATTCAGCTGACACTTGGTTTACATGATACATATTTTTACATCCAAAATATCTGAACTTCATTTAGTGAGGTTCACAGCCCTAGCTGAAACAATCAGGAAGTCAGTTTCTGAGGGACTTCTGGAACTGATCTCTGTAGTTTTGGTATACAGGGGTTAGAGAAAACTGGCTAACTCTTGAAGGTGTGTTTGGGTGTTCATTGAAGTCGAACCTCCCGGGGGAACCTGCCCCAAGGTGTGCCCTCTCTCCATACAAGTCATGGAAATCTACATCCTTTCTTACCTCTTTGTTTGAGGACAGCTGTTGGAGAGGAAGTAAGGTATGCTGGCTTGGGGAGAGAAGGTTTCCCAACCGAAGACTCAGTCCTATAAGGTGCTGAGCACTCTGCTCCAATCCATCAAATCACTGAAGTACATGCTTACAGTTAAGCTTGTGAGTAGTCCCATTAACTTCTGTGTAACTGCTCTCATGATTAAAGTAAAGCACGTGCTTAAGTACTTTGGATTGGGGCCCAGAGTGCTTAGCGTTGTGAATAATCTCAGCCTGTGTTTGTGAACTTCTATAAGCACGAATCAGGTTTAATCTCACAGCAAAGGTTTTCGGAACCTGTTTGTTTAAGAGACTCGTTTAGTGACCCATTCTGATATTCTGAACAAAACATGTTTTAGGTGAGATTTAATTTTGAAAATTAAAACAAAAAATTAGTTTTGGTTACAAGCCATGCCAAGTAAATGGTTCACTTGCTGCACTTTTAGTTTTGAATGAATAATTGTTTCAAATGTTACCCTTGTGACACCTTATTAGTATGCCAGCTCCTTAAAATGCATGGAAAGATGCTAGCATTGATTTGCATAGGTCTTAAAATCAAGCCATTATAGTGATGCTACTCACACTCATACATGTTAGGGCAGTTTCTTTCAACCTTTCCAGACTGTCCCCCTTGCAGGAGTCTGATTTGTCTTGCATATCCCCAAGTTTCATCTCACTTAAAATCTACTTGCTTACAGCACACTATTACTGAAAAAATGCTTATTCTCATTTTTACCATAATTTATAAATAAATAAATGTCAATATAAATATTGTACTTACATTTCCATATATAATATATGGAGAGCAGTATAAAGAAGTCATTGTCTCTGTGAAATTGTATTCTGTACTGATTTCACTAGTGCTTTTTATTTAGCCTGTTTTGAAACTAGGCGACTATCTAGATGAGTTGATATACCCCCTGGAAGACCACTGCATATCCCAACATGTATACGTACCCTTTGTTGAGAACCACTGGCCTAGGGCACTGCAGACATTCCCTTAAATGGAACAAAATATTGTTAACTAGTTTTTGCAACACAGGGCTTGTCTACGCTACCCATCGGATCGACGGGCAGCGATCGATCCAGTGGGGGTCGATTTATCGTGTCTAGTATAGACGCGATAAATCGACCACTGAGTGCTCTTTCGTCGACTCCGGTACTCCACCAGAACGAGAAGCACAAGCGGAGTCAACGGGAGAGTGTCAGCTGTCGACTTATCGCAGTGAAGACACTGCAGTAAGTAGATCTCAGTACGTCGACTTCAGCTCTGTTATTCATGTAGCTGAAGTTGCATGTCTTAGATTGACCCCGGCCAGTAGTGTAGATAAGTCCTTACTTTCTGAAGCACACTGAAGTCAATGAGAGTCTTTCCAGTGACTTCAGTGACCTTTAGGTTGGGTCCTGTGATCCTAAAAAAAGAAAGTGACTTCTCCATTTGGCAGCACTGTGTTCCTAGGTTAATATCAAAATTAAAATGGTGCTTTCACTGTGATTTCAGCTAACTTGCACGCTCCCTCTGCTGACTTTGGAGCAATAAAATCCAAAATATTGTTTTTGTATAGGTCCTACATAAACAATGGATATCTTGGTTGGTTGGCTTTATTTTGGGATTTTTCTTACAACTCATAAAATGAATATAGTGCTAGAAAGATGGAAGCAAGTGCAGAAAGCTTTTTTTTCTTGCTGGAGCTTTGACTGTAAAACTAAATACTTTTCAGACTTTAAATGCAGTGCATCATCGACTGGGTAACTTAGGGCACAGCAGGTGATGGAAAAGATATTTTTCCATTAACCTGTACAAGACACAGTTCATTTATTTTTCCTTGTTTGTCCACAGGAGTCCTGTTGTTGTTATAAACCTGTCACTCTGCTAGATGATTTTCCAGGAGCATATGACAACCAACTGATAATAGAAGCCCCAAACTAGTTGTAATAATTTTCTGTTTATTAGCTTGCCCAACACACCATTTAGAAGTAAGAAAAGTTGAGCAGAATTTCTCTCTTGTGAAAATATTTTATTTCTCATATCTAAATATTAGGTATATTTTACTATAGTATACTGTAGGATATAGTATTTTGTTTTTAATTCTGCAGATTCAAGGAGGTGATCCTACTGGAACAGGAATGGGTAAGTGTGTGTGTAAATACAAAGTGCTGTATAAAGACGTGTTACTGGCTGGTTTGTATTAAGAGAGAGAATTTCCATGAGTCTTGTTCACAATTCAGTGTGCTTGGATTGTGTTATAAGAAGGAAAAAATATTATGCATGAAAGGAAGGTTCTCTCTTTATTCCATATCAATGAAATGTTAGAAACCCATTGAGGCTAGTAAGTGGCCAAATACTGTTCATTCCCCCAGAATTAATCCCTTTGTTAGGCCCTGCCTCTTCCCTTTTTGTTCCTAACTTCTAGGGATCACTTTGTTGATACTTTATCCTGCCTGTTCTTCTTTCCTAGCCTCTGTGATCTAGATACAATGGTGACAGCCGCCGTAGAAATGCAAATAGTTTAGAATAAATATATATGAGAGTTGCTCCTACTACTGCCATGAAGGCTCCTCAGGGCACTGACAGTCTTGTTCTGTATTAGGTACATTATGAGCTTACCTGATGCTGTAAACTGGTCCTCTGCACACCTGTACAAGTCAGTTTTGCCTGCTCACTACCAAATGTCATCCAGCCTTCACAGCTGCTTGTCAGGCAGGCCCCAGGAGTTTCCCCACATTCTGTTCTACTGCGAAGTTACACGTGTGCTGCTCACCTGTACACACACAGTGTATTCCTGTGCTCATACAATCTGTTTGTCCAAAGGGATGTCTATGTCATTGTTAAATACTGTAGTATGTATTATTCATTTATCAATTCAGATATATTTGGACTGGCCAAGACGCTACCCCAACGAGCATAAAGGGCTTAAATTAATGAAGGATTATGCAGCTGCTGGATCAGAGTGCTTAGGGGTTCTGTGTTCTGAGTGCTGAAGCCCATTGAAACGATGGGTTACTTATTATGTGTTTTGTTACTCTTGGACGGTCCGGTGAAATATGTTCTGATCCCATTAGAAGATGACTATTGGTTTGAAGGTACCTAAAGGCATAATTAGGAACATCTTTAAAAAAGAGAAATGAAAGAAGTGCTAGGGGACTATAGAGGTACTTAAATGGGGTAGTGCTGTACCCCAGTAGCCTTTCACTTCTATAGGCAGGAGTTTAAATCTTGTTGTGGAAGAAAATGGACTTGGTGATGTCATTCTAAGCTCCATTTGTGCAAATCATAAAACTACCATGAAATGCAGCACAATTAACAATCTGTAGAAGAGTGGTCCAAAGCTGGCAAAGCAGTTACGTTGAAGGTTAGGAATGAGTTGCAATTTTGAATGAAAGTTAAAAATTTAATGCAAATAAAGCTGGGGGGCGGGGGGAATCCATAATGTGTATCCTTTCATTTTAGGAAAGAGTTTGATAGAAGGATGGAATCCCAAACCAGAAAGAAGATTCTCTGATTTTTTTCATCTTGTTTTCTTCTATTTACTTCATTTTAATTGGTTCTGAATCTACTATAGACCTGGGGGTCCTGCCTGAGGTTTATAAAGCTTGTAGCAGTTCTAAAACTGACAGTTTATACCCAAGTGGCTCTGACAGTGCCAGCAGCTCTTCAAAAAGTTGCTCTAGTTCAGGAGAATCCAGACATTGCAGAAATCAACTTTTCAGATAAAGAAGCAACAAGACTTCCTTTCCTCAGGCCTACGTTTTTTTAAAGACCTTAACTTGGTTCCAACCAGAAATAAAACATATTTGAAATACTTGATGTGACAAGAGCTGTTAGAAGTGCTAGGCTCCTACAGGACTCTCAACCTTGTTTTGTGTGTCTGTAGTCATTAAAATTATACAATTAAAACAACTGTGGGGGAAATCTTCAAGATGTGTTCTTGATTACCTAACAACTTCTGTACAGCTGAGTGATCCAACTGCAACAGGTTTTAGTTTCACAAAGCAACTTTTTGTCTGCTTAATTCAGTCAGTATTTGCTATTGTTATCTAATTATTATATTTGATCTTTTTATACTTCATTAAGTACTAATCATCTCTGATCATACTTACTATTTTTGATGCACATAGGGTGAGCAAACAGTTACAACTATTATATTTCTGTTTCTGACAGTGCATATTCATGCAGCCTTTCAAAAAAACAAGATTGAGATTGTGTTGCTGAATCTTTTTGTCTTTGTTTCTGAGATGGGTATATTGAGTTATGCAAAAACAAAGACATTTATTTAAAAAAAAAAAAAAAAAAAGAGCGAGGGGCAGAAACTCTCCAGGCTTCCTCCTTCTCTCTCATTATTTCGGCACATCATAAAGCAGAGGAACAAGAAGTATAAAATAACTGTTTTGATACTCTGAGAGCAGCGAGTTTAAATGCTATAATCAAAATATTCTAAACTCCCTCTTATTTGCGATTGATTAAATTGGGAAACCGTAGGGTTGTTTTTTCTGTTGCTTTCAAATGTGGAGTCATTGTACGCGGAGGGCCTGGGTTGTTGAACACAGCTGCAGTCCTGAGCTGCTATTGTTTTGTTAGCTACTGTGTTGTTGCTTAAAAATAACAGATTTATCATGAAATACAGCTCTATTCTGCTCACAAAATGGCTTAATTCTGTTCTCTGAGTAGCTCTGAAAAACGCCAGGATTATGTTTCAAACCAAAGCCTCATTTAAAGGTTCAGAATAAATAATGTTCTGATTTCAGAGTCCTGGTATAAGTCATATACCACAGAGTGACTAAAGAAGTATTTGTTAGAAAGTTAAGTTTGAAGTTGAACTTTTGGGTCATTGGGCAGAACCTGTTGGTATCAACATAGCAGGGTACAATCCTGACACGGCACAGTCTCCTCTGTTTTTTTCTGTAAGAATCGGTTATAGCGCTTGTTTCGAAGAGAAGTACTGTTTGAATAGTGCTAAAATACTAGAATTTAAGTAGAAATAAAAGGGTAAGAGATGGCCAACATTGCTAGGACAGCAGAACTATTTTGAGGAAGTTCTATGGTCTGTGTTATACTGGACGTCAGACTCGTAGATTTCCAAGGCCAGAAAGGACCATTGTAATCATTTGTCTGTTTTAAAAAAACTAAACAAGGTTTTAATCGATAAATCAGAGCTTTTATATATTTCATTTCAGGGGAGTTAACCTATAATATTTTACAAATAAAATTAATCTGTATCTTAGAACTTTTTATTAAATGAATTTATCAAAAATCCCCTACTAAGGAAACCTGTTGGCTTTTGTCAATTATTCCTTTATCAGAAAGCAAGCAGATGATGGGGAAATCACAAAGGCTACAAACAGGAAAAACAAGTATATCATCTTAGTTGGCACCATATCTCCTTGGTGAGAAAACTGAAGTGTTTCATGAGAATACTGGTGAAAGCTCAGGTATTTTTATTTGTGAAGCACATGGGGTAAAAATTTTTAAAAGGACGCAAGTCCCAATTTTAAGAGAGACTTAGGCACTTCTGAAAATTTTACTCATGACTTTGTTGCTGTGGCCCTTGTCTGTTTTGCAATATCTATTTGGAGGTCGCAGAAAACAATTCAACAAAGAATAGCATTGAATTTCAAGAAGATTATTTTGCTGCAAAGATGCCACCAGGAAGGATGTTAGGCGAGACCAGTAGAAGGACAGTGGTTGGGGCCATACTGGTAGAAGAATTGGCAGATGTGAAATTCATGTGGTAATGATCTTTTCATGGAAAAAAGTGGCAAGTTCCATGCACTTAAAGTTGGAGAGCGATTGAAGGGGGGAGGAGGATGTTTGGAGCAGGGAGTTCATAGTGTCCAACACTGAGAGTCACCAGTCCCGTTTTAAAATTGTTGTTCAGCATTTTGGACGGAGTCTATAGTTCAGTACGGAAGGACGACATATCTGCAGTGCCCCTTATCCTGAGAATTACGAAAAGAAAGGAATTTTGGGTCTCAGCAGCAGATAGATAGATGACGAGACAACTGTGTGAAGGTTGGAGAATTCAAACTCTGACCTGGAGATAACTGCAATGTTTTCTCTGTCCTATGTTCAGAAGTGTAGTGTCTGGGCCAGTTGCCTTAGAGAGTTAAAACAAGGATCAGCTTAAGTTCTGAGTATTTAACTCTCTGTATGTGTTAAGTGAAGGGTCTCTTAAGAGCCTCTGCCCTCCTCTCTCCACATTAAAAAAGTGCTCAAGATTGGCTATTTAAAAAATAAGGGCTCGTGGAGCATGAATGTTTATGCCTATTACTTCTGATAATGCTAATTAGAATGGGATGTGTAAATCCATGCTCATTGTATGTAGCTTGAGGAGTTCCATATGATAGACTAGTTTCATTGTCCCAAGAGCTTGTTTGTTCAAGGTAGATGTTCACGGGGGTTTCCTTGAGTCATTCTGTCAATTCTGAAACTTTCCCAACAGGCAGGGACACCGGGGGGGAGGCAAATGGGGCACACAGGGGCCCCCACGAGAATATAATATTCTATAGTTTTGCAACTTACTTTTATGGAAGGGGCCCCCAAAATTGCTTTGCCCCAGGCACCTGAATCCTTTGGGCGGCCCTGCCAACAGGCTGTATATCTGCATTAGAGAAATCTCAGAAAGTAGGAGAGGTTTGTTTCAGTTCTTATTTAAGATCATACATTTTCTCTAAGTGAATTTTCAGACCTCTGTTAGGATTGGCCTCAACTTGTAAATCTCATACCATGCTTTGTAGAGTATGTAACACAGTGGTGGCAACTTGGAGCTCGTGTTCAAAGGAAGCGTTCACCCGATGAAGATTACTGTGGACTTAAAAAAAAAAAAAAAAAAAAAAAAGAGTATATGATTTTAATGCCTGTAAATGTTAATTGCAAAGGTTGCACAATAAAATGTCCCAACTTGAGTGGGAGCAACTGGACATGATTAACTGAGATTTCACAAAAAGTTGTAAATTGTACTCCACTTTGCAGTTCTTCCCAAAATGAACTAGGCATATGACTAGAGGAATACAATTGATCAGCATTGAAGCAAAAGGAGACTGCTTCCTCTAGGGATAAAAAAAGGCAGAATTTAGTCAGTATTAGTAGCTGGTTAAATTTTCCAGTACTGCCATATGAAAAATCAGTGGGAGTTAGGTGCCTAACTGCCAGCCTTTGAAAATATACTCCTGCATTTCAAAAGTGTCCCCAGTTATGCACTTCTATGTGAGTGTGTGTTCGCATAAAGCAAAAGGAGACATTAATTTCTTTAAAACAGCATCCCTCCTGCCTCCGTCCTTCCCTTCCTGTCATTGTGACCTGACCTACAGGTTAATGAACTAATCAGAGTCACACTAAGGGTATGTGTACCCTTTGAGCTGGGGGTGTAATTCCCTGCTCTAGGAGACATATCCACGCTAGCTGTGATCAAGCTAGCATGCCAAAGATAGTGTTGTGGCAAAGTAACAGGAGGCACTAGCCACCCAAAGTGTACTTACCTGTCTGAGACGGTAGGCATGTACTCGGGCTGACTAGCTCCTTCCACTGTTCACACTGCCAGGGCTGCACTCTGTTTTTAGAGCACTAGCTCAATAAGAATTAGCTTGGGTTTGTCTCCTCAAGCTGGGGTTTACTCCTTGAAGTGTGAATGGAATGCAAACACCTTCTGCTGAGAGTGTTGGGCCCCTAGTGTCTTTTAAACCCATGTGCTGTTAGCTCATACAATCCAGCTGACCTCCACTGCTAAATCAGGGCCCCAAAAATTTAGAATTAATTTGTGGAAATTTGTTGTATCCCTCCCAAAACTTAGATTGGAGCATTTTAAGTCTGTCAACTTTAGCTTACCTTGCCTCTGTCTTTTGAGTTTGTCTGAAGATAGGTCTGCAAAGAACTTGACTGTTTTCATCCTTTTGAAAGTCTCTGAACCATTGAGCAAATGAATCTCTGAAGTTTTTCTGATTGTGTTTAATATTGTCAGCACTTTTTTTCTTGAGCATTTGGTTGCAGGACACTTACCTGGTAAAAATCAGAAATCTGTCTGGATACCACTGAGAGACTAGCCAAGGGAAAAATCAGTGAAATAAACAAGTTTATTAAAAGCATGTTTGATATTTCATGCCCTCTATTTTCAAAGAATTCATGAGAGAGAGAAACTTTATTTCAAAGGCACTTAAGTTGAATATGATGGAAAATCCAATCCATAGAGAAGAGAATAGAGGCATCTCCATCATAGGCACCCTCTCTAGTGTTGGTCAGAGGAAGAGATTTCTTAAATGCCATTAAGACCAAAGGAGAATTTACATTGGTTGATAATCCTATTTCATGGTAGAGGTAAGAAGGAAGGACTTTACATCTCTTGACTTTTGAACAGTAGGGCATGAGGTGACCATTTGCGACTGGTCCACACCTGGCCCTCCTCAATAAGAGTTATACTCTTTAGGATGCAAACTCCGCTTTATATCTGCTGGATGAAAACTGAGACGAGACTTGCAGCTTTGTCACTGTAAGAAGTGGAGTGAGGAGTTTAGTGATTTGCCTCTAATCTGTTATGGACAGGATGTTATGCATTTCTTTGGAACTTGATGACCAATTAATCTTTGGGAACCTGACTCTACAATATGCTGTACAGTAAACTTTATCTCTTCTTGTTAGTGAGGATTACAATAACTCCAGTGCTTTTCCCTCCCCGCCACCAGAAATGGTGGATGATCACTAATTTACCAGACAGAAATGGAAAAACTTGTTTTATCTTGTACACTAGAAATCTGGGTTCGTAGTTTGATATTTTATCAGGAACTAAGATACAGAATAAGTAGCCATGAATATTAGATAATTGAAATGACTAAAGCTGATCTAAGTTACTCTTTTTGCTATTTAATAGGCAACATGTTTATTGCAATCTATTCATTTCTTTTTTTTCATGGTGTATGATGATTGTCATCTTTTCTGTAATTTACATGATGTATTGTTTAAAAACAAAGTTAAAAAAAAAAATAAAACCCAGACCAACCAAATCTTTACCCAGGCTGCTGCTTCTAAAAGAACCAAGTTTCTTACCTAAAACTCTTGAATTCAGTGCTAATGCAATGTTAGGGGTTCCCAGAGAGAGCTGAGTCCTGGGACCCAGGTTTAACATGGATTGCATTCAAACACCCCTGTTCTCTGACTCCCACTTCTGACCTTCAGGCACCACTCACTAGCTATGGCAACATTTGGTTTTGGTTTCTGTCCTCAACTGACCTTTTAAGCAAATCTTGGAGGTTCATAGGTCATGAACTGTGCAATGGCTAGAGTTTTTGTTTCATCTAATTAGATGGATTTCAGTCATTTAAGCTAAGTAAATTTTAGTTTTTAGATTCTTTAAAAAATAAAGGGCACAGCCAAGTTACTAACCAATAGCAGTGACAGATTAGTTGATACATTTATTCAAACCTCTCGAGATGTATTGGGTGCAATTTCTTGAATGAAATACATCGGAAAAGAACATGTGTTGTGCTTAAACTCCAGATTTTTTTGTCCTGTTTCTGTTGGGCTGTTTTCCCCCTGTTACTCCAGTGTCTAGAGGAACTACCTGCATAGTACAGAAGATGTGTGGGACCATCTTAAAAACAACAGATGCCCCTGCTTCTCCTGGGCAATGGCTTTGAAAAGGTGCAGCATAAAATCTAGTCTGTCAAGCAAGCTGGATCTGAGCAGTGGGGCATATTTTTGACACTCCTGCTTTAAGCTTTCATCACAGTTTGCTTTCATGCTGAAAGATAAATGTAATGTGGATCAGATGCCTTAAAACAAGGAAATATTGAACCCAGACATTTATTTTGCAGCATTAAATAGGCTGAAATCTGATAGTAATTTTACCTTGACCAAAAATAATTTATATATGAAATAAAACTTGGAGTAACTCTTTCTTTTATTCCCCTATCTCTGTCCCCCAAATAACAATAGCTGTTTGGGTGGTTTATTCTTTCTTCTGTGGCTGTGTGATGCATGGTTGGTTAATCCTAGAGGAATTAGAATAGAAGTAATGCTGTCCTGTACTTTTCCCTTATGTCTAGTAGAAACTGCACAATGTTCCCTGAGAATAAGGTTACTAACACGCCCAGCTGCTCTTGAGTCCCAGACATTGTTTACTTTTCACTAAATCCTGCTTCCCAGAACTAGTAAAAGGCCAGCTTTATACATGCACATGTATATAGGAGTGGATGTAATAGTTCACCACAGCATAAACAAATTCAGTGTTTGGTCCTGAGGTAAATCTGCTGTACGTTGCATCTAGACCAGGAATCTTCTTTATAATCTAGATCGGGGTGGGCAAACTTTTTGGCCCGAAGGCAATATCTTGGTATGGAAATTGTATGGTGGGCCACGAATGCGCACAAAATCAGGGGTTGGGGTGTGGGAGAGGGTGAGGGCTGTGGATGGGGTGCAGGCTCTGGGGTGGGGCCAGAAATGAGGAGTTCAGGGTGCAGGAGGGGGCTCTGGGCTGGGACCAAGGGGTTCAGAGAGCAGGAGGGGGATCAGGATTGGTGCAGGGGGTTGGAGTGCAGGAGGGAGTCGGGTCCAGGTTCTGGGCAGCGCTTACCTCAAGCAGCTCCCAGCAGCAGCGGCATGTCCCCCTTCTGGCTCCCATGCAGAGGTGCAGCCAGGTGGCTCTGTGCACTGCCCTGTCCGCAGGCACTGCCCCTGCAGCTCCCATTTGTTGTGGTTCCTGGCCAATGGGAGCTAGGGGGATGGCACTTAGGGCAGGGCAGCATGCAGAGCCACATGGGGGACATGCCACTGCTTCTGGGAGCGGCACGGGGTGGGGCAAACCCCCAGCCCCACTCCCTGGCTGGAACAAGGCAAGTCCTGGACCCCACTCCCTGGCAGGAGCTCAAGGGCCGGATGTGGCCCCTGGGCCATAGTTTTCCCAGCCCTGTTGTAGACTGACAATCCAGGGTACGGCTGTGATCACTTGTGCATGTGAAGGGCTTTGCTGAAATTCTGACTGTTGATGTTCATGTAGAATATGTTTGTGCAAGCCTTCTTCATGCAAGTAGTTCTTTTGGAGTCAGTGATATAAGTGCACATTAGCATGAGGAAGGACTGTACGGTCAGGCCCAGGCAGTCTGGTACATTCAGGGTTGCAGTTCTTGAACACAATCAAGCTATGGGTGAGTGGAGTATATTTAACTCCCTTTAGGATTTCAGCTGTTATCTGTAACAAATATTGGTATTTCTTTGACTCTTGATGGTTAAAATCAAAAACAGATGCATCTCCTAAAGCTAAAATGACAATATTTCCTAATGATTTCATCACCGGAAAAGGAACAGGGATTGGAAAAACATCAATTTCCATAGAAACTTAATGCTCTTTGCAAGGTATATTTAAAAGTAATTTGCTTGGCTCACATGATTCAGTTCTATAAAAATAAATCGCATATGAGATTATGGAAGTATTTTTTTCTCCATTACTAATGGAAGGGTTTGATCTTGGACTATAGGGAAACTCCAGACCTTGTGAGTTTGTCTCTTTAAACAATCTGTGCTGTTTCTGTGTACAGCCCTTAATACGAGGACTTCAGACTAAAAGAATCTCAAAAGAGATTTCTGTTCTAACTAGAATCCTACCCTCTAAATTCTTCAGTGCAAGAGACATTAAACCTATGTGTAATATAAATAATCCATACATAGTTATATAGCTAAAGAAAGGTTTCTTTCATAAATGTAAAAAATGAAATCTATAAGCCAAGCTAATAGCAATGTTACTCTCTGTAAATTTTCATAGATCTTTAAGATTAGACCAGCTCCAGCTGGCAGGCAGGCTGATGGTTTTTGAATTTAGCACTGATGTCTCTCTCTATTGCTATCGGGTTTCTTGTTAACACATCATTAATGAAGCCGCTGTGATTTTAGTAATACATTTAAATGGCCAGTGATCTGTGCTGGGAAACAGTTCACCTCACGGGAAACTACAGCATTGAGGAACAAGAAAGATTAAATGTAACATGGAATGAAGGGTTCTCAGTGGCTCATCTGTGTGCAGCCAAGGTAGTTAGATATACATTTACTTGAAGGTTTAATACCTGCTTAGCAGGCCAAGCTAATTTCCTTGCACTTAACATTTCAGGAACACAGTTGGGAAAGATTTTATTTCCTTTCCCAAAGCTGCAATAGAATATTGTTTCTTTAACAAAGTAAGCACCCAGAAAATCAATGTTCAAAACAATTAGCTGAGTCATGGCCATTCTTTCTCATGATTAATTATTTGAAAATGAATTTCACATTCATGATCTATCTATTCCTGCTGTTCATAACAACAAACTGGTTAGGCGTTGTGAATAGTTATCTCAGTATTTAGAATGTTGCCAGTTCCTGTGCAAATGGAACAGCTGTTGTGTATTCCCAATGTTCTGAATACAAAAGGAGAAAGTGTGCATGGACAAGAACAGGTTTAATATTCCATCCCCTTTGATGGAGGAAAAGAGAGGAGACTATACACATTTTTAAAGCAGAGCTGGAATGTTACAGCTGGTGCTACTTGTTCCTGATCAGAAAATTTAATTAGCTAGATTCTCTTGTGCTCTAGCCCTTCCTGCTGCTGGCTGCAAATCCCCAACAGAGAATCCACCTGGTAGATGGGAATTCTGCAATGGTATAAAGCCAGCAGATCCAACTCCTGCTCCAACCATCACCACCCCCAAAGTAGGAACCAAGGTCAGAATAGAGCTCAGCTCTGCTTTGACATAAGGTCTCTTAGGGACTAACTCTACAGTGGCACCTGGTCCTGCAGTGCATTGAGCTTGGCATAGGGGAGAATGAAGCCCCAGTAATATATTTATATTTATCTCTGACATCAACATCTCTGAAAATCAGACCTATGGCATTTTAAAATGAGAACCCAAAATTAATGGGCACTCGTAAAAATGCAGGTTCTAACCTCTGTGCCTCATTGTCCCCGTGTATGAAAGGAGGCAGAACTTTACCTCTCCTCATGGGGTGAAGGGAGGATTTAATCTTTGCAAAATGCTTTGTGAGTCAAGTGTCTTGAATGGAAAGCTCTATACAAGTGTCATGTTATTACCATATGCCTTGTTCTTCTGAGTGACAACAAGAAAGCTATAGAAAGTAAGCCATCATTTTTATGAATTGGAGCCCTCCCACTACTTTTTCAGTGCTTTGCAATTTTTGTGCCCCCCTTGAAATATTTATTTTAAAATCACAGCTGTCATGAGTGATTCCCAGCCCACACCTCTTTTTTCTGAGAATTATAGTTTCTGAAACATTGCATGTACTTGAGGTGCATCTCTTCAATTTATTGCAAAGGGCTTATACAACAATATAAGATTAATTTACAAAGCATTTCTACATTTTGAAAAATAATTTCTTTGGGAGGAAGCAAAACCTTCCCGTCCAACGGAGAATGAGCTATTTCAGTTTGCCTGGGAGTGTTGTGTTTTGTCTTTATCCCCCCATGTGCATTGTCTCTCTAGATGTCAGTTTGCATTTCTTCATTTTTTCACTACTGTCACGAGTTGTGGCTGTGGTCTTGAATACCTAACCAATGCTACAGCTGCTGCTCTGAACAAATATTGAAATGATGAAAGCAGTTGAATTTACCCATCTGAGCTGTGTAGTTTACAGATTCATCTTTCTTTTTGTCAGGAGTAGGTAAAAATCATGCAGTTGAAAAGGTGAAAAGAAATTGCCTCTTCTACTAAAAAATACAAATGGTTTGTAAATTAACCTTATCAACCATTTGTATAAGTCCTTTTCAGTCTTAAAAAATAGAAGAGGCAATTTCTTTTCACCTTTTTGACTGCATGATTTTTATTAAAATCTTGGGCATGTGGATCTCTCCTATCATTAATTTTGAATTTTAAGGAAAGTTTCAACCCTCTAGATGGGTTACCAGTATCTACTGATTTTCATAAAGTTGTGCAAAAATTATCTGTGTCTCCCGAAGGCTTTGACCTCACACAAGATAGCTGCAATCATCAGAGGAAGATCAGCCTATTGTAAAAGTCCATCCCGAGTAAAATCTCCAGCTTTGTGGCTATAAGTGACAGAGCAGGTCAGGGTCAGGTTATGTAAATTAGCTCTCCATCTGCCATTCTTTTAACACCTGATCTTCCAAGTAGTCCTATCCATGTGGAGTTCTGTCTGCTCCCACATGGAGTCCAATTAATTTCAGTGCAACTGTCTCTGAGGCCTGGTCTATACTACAGCGTTGGGTTGATGCAAGACAGCTTACATTGACCTAACTCTAAACAGCTACACTAAAATGTTTCTCCCGCTGATGTAACTTGCCTGCTACACCGACTTAATAACTCTACCTTTGTGAGAGACATAGCGCTTAGATTGACGTAGATAGGTCGACACACTGTCAATATAGACACTCTGTTACTTACCTCAACTTTAGTGGCCTCCAGGAGGTGTCCCACAGTGCCCCATTGCAACAATTCTGGTCACCGTTTTGAATTGTGCTGCCCAGCAGCTGGGCACACAGGTATGTGCCCCTCCCCATTAAAGCCCTGCAAATTTTGAAATTCCATTTCCTGTTTGCTCAGCGTGGAGAGGTCACCTAGCAACTACCCAGCTAACCAGGCCACCTTCGTGCTGCAAAAATGCTCCAAGAGGTGATGGATGTCTTGAGTCTATGCAGAAGAAGAGGCTGTGCAGGCAGAGCTCCAGTCCAGACTAGAAACATCGATATCTACAACCAGCTCTTTTGGACGTGAAGGAGAAGGGCTACAAGAAGGACCGGCAGTGGTGCCTCATGAAGGCCAAAGAGCTGCGGCAGGCATAGCAGAAGGCCAGGGAGGCTAACAGTCACTCTGGTGTGGAGCCGCAGACATGCTGCTTTTACAAAGAGTTATAAGCCATCCTCGGTGGAGACCCCACCACCACCCCTAAGAGCCCTGTGGATACTTCGGGGAAGCCTGAGTCATAGGCCCCTGCCACGAACAGTGACGAGGAGAACTATGAGGGACAGACAACCGGGGAATCCAGTGGCGCAGCAAGCCAGGACTTGTTTTTGACTCCTGCACAGTCCAGCCAGTCCTTACAGTCAGTCCAGCATAGGCAAGCCTGATGCAGGGGAAGGAACCTCTGATAAGTACATAGTTTGCTTGATATTGCAGGGACGCATGTACTGATGTTAAAAGAGGTAGTGAAACTACCAGTAGAAATAGAACTACTATTTGCTTTGCATTCCCCCATACAGTTAGGCAGAGGGGCCCTGCAGAACAGTTTATGTGCACCGAGATGTCCCGTGAATCCTCCATAGAGATCTTGAGGAAACCTTCCTGGGTAGTCTGCAGTCCTCCGCTGAAGTTTTCTGGGCAGGGCTGCCTTATTTCTCAAGCTGCGGTAGGACACTTACCACACCACTCAGTGATTACTAGCAGCATGCAGCTCTGGTCTGCAGCTGGGCACCTTCTCTTTCAGCTTCCATTACTCTCAGGAGTGAGATCCCAGCTACAGTCACTACCACCTGTGGAAAACAATGCCAGTGGTCAGTTCAGCTGCCTTATCTGCATATGCTCATGCAAGTTTCCACACAGCTATTGCCACTCACTTCTCCATTGTCAGTGCAGCTCACATTTTGGTGTTACTGTGCTGGACGGCTGGGGCAAGCACCACACACACATATCCAGGAATGTGGCCTTGCACATCTGAAGTTCTGCAACCCCTGCTCATCCTCCCAAAACAGCATGACAATGCAATCCTGCCAGTCAGTGGTTTGTTGGCCCCGGGAACCAGCACTCCATCATCTGCAGCTGCTCCATGAATGCCGCCAACAACCTTGAATTGTTTCTTCCTATGTCGCATGGCAATCTAGCCTCTAAGGAATTGTCATATTCCCACAGCTCCTCTGGCAGCTCTGCAAATACTGCAGGATCAGGCACCCAGTGCTTGCCACATTCATAACAGTAGCAGAGATCTGTGCAGGATCCATGCATCTCACACAAATGGCAGCCACGCAGGTTTGCGGTCTAAGTATCCTCTAAGCTGCGCGGCAACCTATTAAGTGCCGCTCAAGGCTGCAGTGAGGAGAGATGCCTCTCCCCCAGACGAGCCGCAGTGTGGAGAGGCACCCCTGCCCTGGCCCCAACCCAGCCCCAGCACAGACCTGCCGCAGCCAGGAGAGAGGCACCCGGGCCACAACCCAGCCCCAGACCTGCCATGGCTGGAGGAGAGGTGCCTCAAACTAGACCTGGCCCAGACCTGTCGCGGCTGGGGGAGAGATGCCTATCCCGCAGCCCCAGCCCCAGAGCTGCTGCGGTGTGGAAGCGGCGTCTCCCCCCTCCAGCCCAGGTGCTCCTGTGGAGAGAGACCTGGGGGGAGTTCTCTCTCCCTGTTGTAGCCCTGGGGCAGCCTGCATCCCAAACCCCCACCCCAGAGCCAGCACCCCCAGCTGGAGTCCTCACCCCTAGTACCTCAGCCCTCTGCCCCAGCCCTGAGCCCCCTCCTACACTCTGAACCCCTCGGCCTCACCCCCGCCACATGAATTTTGTTATGTACACCAATATGGAGGTGATGTGTCACACATCAATTCCATATTGGTGCACATAACAAAATCCATTCCGCACGTGCGTGGAAAAAATTAGACAGAACACTGTTTGCGGGGCTTTTGAAAAGACGTGTGAAATATTATGGGATGCAGATAAAATTACGCGATGGAGAAATCATGTTCCCAGTCACCCCTGCACAACTTGTTTGCCCCCAGGAGGCATTGCAAACCTTTCCCAAAACACGCTGTGGCAAGTTGCACAGTGGGATAGCTACCTGTGGTGCACTGCTCTCTGCATCAATACAAGTGCTACTGGTGGGGACACGCACCGCTGATACAAGGAACATAGTGTGGACACGCAAAAGCAATTTAATTATTGCAGTGGCTGTGTGTCAACATAACTTAGATTAACTTAATTTTGTAGTATGGGCTTGTCCTGAGACTGCTTCTGTAGCACTTTTCATGTAAGGATCTCAAGAATCTTTGCAAACACTTACACACCATAGTTCCCTGTGGGGGAGCAGGTGTTTGTTGCATCATTTTACATATGAGTAAACTGAGAGAAAGTATGATCTGGTGCAGGGGTGGTATCATAAGCATAAATCCCAATTTTGAACCTTAGCGTCCAAAATGTGGATGCCTAGCATAAATCCTCTAAGCTTAATTACCAGCTTAGACCTGATAGCACTGCCACCAGCCAGATTTTCAGTCTCTGGCGCCCTCTGGTCTCCCCAAATCTTCCCGGGGGACCCACAACCGATGCCCTGGATTACAACAAAGGGAGATAACCCACTTCCCTCCTCTTACCTCCCCAGATATTCCCCGCCCTGGTACACTAGAGATTAACTGTACTTTAACTCTCTGAATACGACACAAGAGGAAATTTTACCTTCCCCCCTCCTCTTTCCCTCCACCATCCTGTGAGCTGCCAGGCTCAATCCCTTGGGCCCACTAGGAAAAAAAATTCCAACAGGTCTTAAAAAAAATCCTTTATATAAAAAGAAAGAAAAAGCATAAAACGTTCTCTCTGATTCAAGGTTAACAATGATCAGGTCAATGTTAAGAAAAATGAAAACCCTGACAAAAAATATACAATTTAAAACATTCAGAAACTGCACACATGTATACAAAAAAAAACAATAGAAGCTTACTGTCTTTCTACCTTTGTACTTACAACTTGGAAACAGAAGATTACAGAAGCTTGAAGAGAGAAAATTCACTCTCAGAGCCGAGAGCAACAGAACAGAGAGTCAGACAAAAGACACATCCCCCAAAATTCCCTCCCTGAGCTTTAAAAAATCCAGTTTCCTGATTGGTCCCCTGGTCAGGTGTGTGGTTCCCTTTGTTAACCCTTTACAGGTAAAAGAAACATTAACCCTTAGCTATCTGTTTATGACAGGTGGGCAAACTTTTTAGCCCAGGGGCCACATCTGGGAATAAAAATTGTACGGCAGGCCATGAATGCTCACAAAATTGGGGTTAGGGTATGGGAGGGGGTGAGGACTCGGGGGTGGGGCCAGAAATGAGTTCAGGGTGCGGGAGGAGGCTTCAGGCTGGGATGGGAGAGGGCTCCGTCTGGGGTGGGGGAGTGGAGTACGAAGGGGGGGCTCTGGGCAGGGGTATGGGCTTTGGGGTGGGGCTGGGGATGTGAGCTTTGGGGTGCAGAAGGGTGCTTTGGGCTGGAATTGAGTGGTTTGGATGGCAGGAGGGGGGCAGGGCTGGGACAGGGAGTTGGGGCATCGAGAGAGACTCCCAGTGGTGCTTACCTCAAGCGGCTCTCGGAAGCAGCAGCATGTCCCTTCTCCGGCTCCTATGCAGAGGTGCGTAGGAGCCGGAGCAGGGCCATGCCTGGTGTGGCCCCCGACCCTGTTCCCTGGCTGGAGTGGGACCACACTGCAGCGTCTGGGAGCTGCATGGTGCCCCATCCTGGCTGGAGCCCCGGAGCGGAGCCTAGACTTCCTGCATGACCCTGGTCAAGTCACTTAGTCTCTCTGTACCTTACATTTCCAATTGTAAAATGGGGTGGTGCCGGGGAATAACACTGCGCTACCTCCCAAGGACTCAGAGAATAAATATATTAAAGATTGTGAGATGCTCAGATCCAGTGGTAATGGAGGTTATATGAGTACCTTAGATAGATGTGTGCAAAGAGTGTGAATGACTTTCCCAAGGTCATACAGTGAGCCAATGACAGAGTTAGGCAGAGAAACAGAATCTCAGTTCTCAGTCCCTTTTCTCTAACCATTAGATACATGCTTCCAATCCATGTACATACATAGGATTGATGTGGGAGTACCTAAAAATGATCTTAAATAGTCTTCAGAGAGAGACAGACAGAGACTAGTTTTCAGTAAGAATTCTTTATTTTTCATCATTTTAGCTGCCTGTCTCTGCCGTTGCTTCAGGCAGGCACTTGGAATGGTTCCAGTGGTTAACGAGAGTTTGCCATGGAGTTCATTCTTGCTGTTTATAAATTAAGTAGAATAGCGTTTGTTTCTTTTTAATTTGTTTCCTGTAACATATTGCTGCCTAGGTCTCCTCGGCATCCCCACCTCCACTCACTGGCCTATACTGCAAGGCTTCCGCAGACACTCAGAGTATGTGTTCTGGTTAGAATTTCCAGCCTCAAGAGTTTTAGTGCTGTATGAACTCTGCCCTTGCTCAAAGCTCTGAGGCAGACAAAATGAGCTTTCGAAACAGCTCTGTCATGGACGGATGCAGCGAGGCACTGAACTGAATATTGAAACCATTTGCTAAAATATTAGCTTTTCAGATAGTTAAAATAAGTTGAAATTAGCTACTGTGTACATAAGATTTCTAGCCCTGTGCTTATGAACTTGAATGAAATCCTAAGAGAATAAATATCATGAAACATAAAGATCATGGTTCATTGCTCCTGTCAGCATGCTGTTCATACTGTGTGCTTGTTGGGCCAGGGAAAACAGTCTGTCATGCACAATTTTCCTCTTTCCTTTGAGTTGCTCCTCTGGTCAGTAAGTCCTCAGGCTTTATTCTCCACTCTGTGACACCAGCTTGACAGTGGTGTAACTCCAGTGCGTCAGAACGGTGTAACAGTCAGGAATTGGCCCCTCCACTTTTATGCTCTGTCCCAGTTGGATCCGTTTGTATACATTGTGACAAAGTTCCTCCTCTACCTTGGTGGGTCCTGCGCTTCTTGGCAGATTTGCTCACCTCAGTGATCTTCCCCACAGTCTGGGTCAACTCCTCCTGTGTCTGATCAGGAGTTGGGAGGTTTGGGGGGAACCCTGTGACGGAGCTGTGGAGCAAGAGGAAGGAGTGGTGAGAGGGGACTGTATACTGGAGGATTGAGGGGAGCTTCATCAGCCCAGGAGAAGGTCCGTGTGAGGATTAGAAGAGGTGTTTGGAGGCCATGGCAAGTGAGCCAGGGTTGTACTGCCTGCAAGCCGTTACCAGGGGCACTATAGACAGCTGCGATCCAAAGGCCTGGCTGGACTGGGTGAGGGCGGCT
>NC_133790.1:18121568-18136031 GCF_003597395.2 Chelonoidis abingdonii
TACTTAATTAGTACATCTGCCAGCAATCAAGGCAGGCGAATAGGGCACCTGGTAAGAACGAAGTACCAGTCAGAAGAGAGAAGCGAGGAAAAAGGAGGAGCGTGTGAGGAGCTGACAAGAAGCAAGGAGCTGAGAGTGAAGAGAGAGCTGTACTAACTTGGAGGATTGAGGAGGACCATTATCAGACCCAGGAGGAAGGTCCGTGTGAGGATAGAAAGTGTTTGGAGAGCATGGAAGGAGCCAGGGAGTTGTAGCTGCGCAACCGTTACAGGAGCACTATAGACAGCTGCGACCAACAGGCCTGGCTGGAACCTGGATTAGAGGGCCTGGGTCCCCAAACTTCCAACTCCTGATCGACACGGAGGAGTTGAACCCAGATGTGGAAATCACTGCGGTGGAGCAAATCTGCCAAGAAGCGCAGGACCACAAGGTAGAGGGAACTTTGTCACAATGTATACAAACGGATTCAATGGACAAGCATAAAGTGGCGGGGCCAATTTCTGACTGTTCAACCGTCTGACGCACTGGATTACCACTGGCAAGCTGGTGTCACGAGTGGAGAATAACTGAGGACTTACTGACGGCAGAGGAGCAACTCAAAGAAATAGGAAAATGTGCATGACAGACTGTTTCCTGCCACAAGCACACAGATGAACAGCATGCTTGACAGGAGCAATGAACATGAATCTTATGTTTCAGGATATTTATTCTAGGTTCACAAGTTCATAAGCAAGGGCTTAGCAATCTTATGTAACAGTAGCTAATTTCAATTATTTAATATCGAAAAGCTAATATTTTAGCAATGTTTCAATATCAGTTCAGGCCTCCGCTGCATCGTCCATTGACAAGCTGTTTCGAAAGCTTCTATTTGTCTGCTCAGAGCTTTGAATCAAGGGCAGAGTCATACAGCATAAAATCTTGAGGACTGGAAATTCTAACCAGAACACATACTCTGAGTGTCCTGCGGAACCTTGCAGTCTATAGGCCGAGTGATGAGTGGGGGATGCGAGAGATCCTAGGCAGCAATATTACAGGAACAAATTAAAAGAAACAAACGCATCCTACTTAATTTATAACAGCAAATGAACTCCATGGCAAAACTCTCGTTAACTCAACTGGAACATTCCAAGTGCCCGCTGAAGCAACGGCAGAGACAGCCAGCTAAATGATGAAAATAAAGAATCTTATGACAACTAGTCTCAGTCTGTCTCTCTCTGAGACTATTTAAGATCCATGTTTTAGTTACTCCAATCATCTATTATGGTACATGATTGAAGCATGTAATATAATGTTAGGGAAAGGGACGAAGAATAGATCTGTTTCTCGCCTAACCGTCATTGGGCTCCTGATGACCTGAAATCATTCACACCTCTTGCACACATTGATCTATAGGTACTCATATCCTCCATTACACTCGGATCTGAAGCATCTCACATATCTTAATATATTGATATCTCTGAGTCCTGGGAGGTAGCCGCAGTGTATTCCTGCACACCATTTACAATTGGAAATGTAAGGTACAGAGAGACTAAGTGACTTGACAGGGTCTGCAGGAAGTTAGGCTCCGCTCCGGGCTCCAGCCTAGAATGGGACATGCAGCTCCAGATCGCTGCCAGTTGGTCCCACTCCAGCCAGGGAAAAGGTCGGGGCCACCCAGGCATGGCCTGCTCCGGCTCCCTTCTAACCTACGCACCTTCAGCCTCTGCATAGGACCGGAGAGGACAGCGCAGCTTCCGAGAGCCGCTGGAGGTAGCAACCACTGGGAGTTCTCTGATTGCCCACGCCTGTCACCTCCCCTCCTGCTCGCAAACCACTCATTCACCCAAACGCACCCTCTGCACCCAAAGCCACCGCTCACAGCCCACCAAAGCCATACCTGCCAAGCCCCCCTTCGTACTCACTCCCCACCCTCAACCGATGCTCCTCCCATCGCCAGCTGAAGCTCTCCCGGCAACCCTGAACTCCATTCTGGCCCACCGAGTCCACCCCCTCATACCCTAACCCAATTTGTGAGCGTTCATTGGCTCTGCGTGACAATTTTTAATTCCAGATGGGCGCCCGGATAAAAAGTTTCCCATCAGTAACAGATAGCTTAAGGGTTAATGTTTCTTTACTTCTGTAACAGGGTAACAAAGGAACCATCTACACCGACAGGGACAATCAGAGAACTGGATTTTTAAACTCAGGGAGGGAAATTTTTGGGGTGTGTCTTTTCTGGACTCTGTCTCTGTTGCTCCGTCGAGAGTGAATTTTCTCTCTCAAGCGTCGTGATCTGTTCAAAGTTGTAAGTACAAGGTAGAAAGACAGTAGCTCTATTGTTGTTTTTTGTATTTACATGTGTCATTTCTGAATGTTTTAAATTTGTATATGTTTTTGAATACAGGCGTTTATTCTTTTTCTTAAGCAATTGACGCCATTGTTAACCTTGAATCAAGAGAACATTTTATGCTTTTTCTTTCTTTTTATATAAAGGATTTCTTTTTAAGACCTGTTGGAATTTTTTTTCCTAGTGACCAAGGGATGAGCCTGACTCACTAGGCATGGTGGAGGGAAAGAAGGAGGGGGAAGGTACATTTCCTCTTGTGTCGTAATTCAAGAGTTAAAGTACAGTAATCTCTAAGTGTACCAGGGCGGGAATATCTGGGGAGTAAAGAGGGAAGGGAAGGGTTATCTCCCTTTGTTGAACCAGGGCATCTGAGTTTGGGTCCCCCAGGGACGATTGGGGAGCCAAGAAGGGCGCCAAAGACTGAAAAGTCTGGCTGGTCAGTGCTATCAGGTTAAGCTGTAATAGTCTAGAAGGATTTATGTAGGCATCCAATTTGGACGCTAAGGTTCAAAATTGGATTTATGCTTATGATACCACCTGCACCCGAATTATGACTTCTCTTCAGTTTATTCATATGTAAAATGATGCACACAAACACCTGCTCCCAAGGGAATATGGTGTGTAAGGTTGCAAAGATTCTTGAGATCCTTACATGAAAAGTGGCTACAGAAGCAGTTCAGGACAAGCCCATACAAAAATTAAGTTAAACTAGTTAGTTGACAACCACAGCACTGGCAATAATTAATTGCTTGCGTGCCACATATGTTCCTTGTATCAGCGTGGCGTGTCCCAGTAGCCTGATTGATGCGAGAAGCGTGCACCACAGTAGCTTATCCATGTGCACTTGCCCAGCGTGTTTGGAAAGGGTTGCAATGCCTCCTGGGGGCAACAAGTTGTCAGGGGGATGCGAACATATTTCTCCAATCGCGTAATTTATTGCATCTAGTTTCACACGTCTTTTAAACTCCGCAAACAGTTGTCTCTGTCTATTTTTACACGCACAAGGTGCGGAATGGATTTTGTTATGTGCACATATGGATTGGATGTGTGACACATCATCTCCATATTTGGTGTACATAACAATCATGTGGCGGGTGAGCGAGGGTTCATAGAAGTGTAGGAGGGCTCAGGCTGGGGCAGAGGCTGAGTACTAGGGTGAGGACTCAGCTGGGGGTGCTGGCTCTTGGGTGGGTTTGATGAGCTCCCAGGCTACAACAGGGAGAGAGAACTCCCCAGTCTCTCCACAGGAGCACCTGCTGGAGGGGGGAGACCGCTTCCACACCGCAGCAGCTTCTGGGGCGGGGCTTGCGGGATGGCACTCTCCCGCGCGGACAGGGGGCAGGTCTATTTGAGGCAGTCTCCGCCAGCCATGGCAGGTCTGGCTGTTTGCCCGGGTGCCTCTCTCTGCTGGCGCAGGTGCGTGCGGGCTGGTTGGGGCCCAGGGCAGGGTGCCTCTCAACACTGCGGCCGTCTGGGGAGAGGATCTCTCCCCGCACTGCAGCCTTGAGCCGGCACTTAATAGGTTGCCGCGCAAGTACTTAGAGGATACTTAGAACCGCAAACCTGCGTGCTGGCCATTTGTGTGAGATGCATGGATCCTGCACAGATTCTGCTACTGATGAATGTGGCAGCACTGGGTGCCTGATCTGCCGTATTGGCAGCCAAGGAGCTGTGGGAATATGGACAATTCCTTAGGCTAGATGCATGCACAAGGAAGAAACAATTCAAGTTGTTGGCGCAATTCATGAGCAGCTGCAGATGATGGATTGCTGGTTCCGGCAAACAAACCACTGACTGGCAGATTGCATTGTCCTGTTTGGAGGATGAAGCAGGTTGCAGAACTTCAGAGGCAAGCCACATTCTGTATAGTGTGTGGGTGCTTGCCCCAGCCGTCAGCACAATACACCCACAATGTGAGCTGCACTGACAATGAAAGTGAGTGGCAATACTTGGAAACTGCATGAGCATACGCAGATTAGAGGCACTGAACTGACCACGCATTGTTCCACAGGTGTAGTGACTGTAGCTGGGATTCTCCTGCTGAAGTAATGGAAGCTGAAGAGATGTGCCAGCTGCAGACAAGCTGCATGCCTGCTAAGTAATCACGAGTGGTTGTTGGGAATGTCCTATCCGAGCTTGAGAAATATAGGCAGCCCGCCCAGAAAACTCAGCGGGGACTGCAGATAACCAGGAAGGGTTTCTCAGATCTCTATGGGGAGGATTCCCTACGGACTATCTCGGCACATACATGTTCTGCAGGCCCCTCTCTAACTGATGGGGGAATGTCAAACAAATAGTAGTTCTTTTCTCCGGTAGTTTCATACTTCTTTATAACATCAGTACATGGCGTCCTGAATATCAAGCAAACTATGTATAGGTCATGAGGTTCCGTCCGCGCAATCAGGCTGCTCATGCGGACTGCTGTAAGACTGGCTTGACGTGCAGTGACAAACATTAAGTCTGGCTGCGCCCACTGGATCCCGTTGTCTGCCTCATTAGTTCTCTCGTCATGCATTGAAAGATCTCAACAGCTATCTCTACTGCCTTCTAGAAAGATCTTAATTGGCTCCAGGTGCCTTGATTAACCTGGAGCAACTGCCATTTGGTTACCATGGTCCTAGGGATTTGTTTAGCCTGGGGCTAACATACCTGTTTCTCAGTACTTTACTGTAGCCATCTGGCCTTGCCCCATCACAACATGTTTCTGAAAATGTCTTGGCAGCAGTTTCCCCTCAGTTTTGAGATGTGGGCCAATATACATGTGTTTGGCAGTTAATTAGGAGTTTCTTCAAAGAGACTCTTTGAAGTGAAATGTAGTTTCCTAAGGGAAATTGAAATAAAACTTGTTAATTATGTACAAATGGATCCAATTTGGATGGAGCATAAAAATGGAGGACTTGGTTCCTGACTCCGTTTACACCAGTTTGATGCTGTTGTAAGGCAGTGGAGTGAGTTATGCCAGCTTGACAACCGTGTTACAGAATCAGACCTGGGGACTGCAAGTTTAGTTGGCCAATCAAAGAAGCAGCGCCAAGAAAAGATGAGACGATTATGATGGGCAGTAGCCAAGGCATACTGATAGTGTATTGTGCTTTTCCCAGCAGTTGTGGATTTTCAGGGCCTTGCAGGTCTGGTTTGTGTTTGGGTCAGAAACTGATGATCCAGAGACAGACTATTTTCTTCATGTAATTTGTTTATTTACAAATACAGTAGCACTGTTTTCTGAAGCAGGGATGGTAACAAATGGCACAAGTGTAACCCCCTTTGGTGGAAATCTTGGGCCCAGCACCTCTGCCCAGTTGTCTCTTCCAGGGACACAAACAGACCCACCAGCCAAAACTGTCTGCTTGTAGCTTAAAACACAGCCTCTCTCCAGCTGCTTCTGACTCATTCCAATTGCTTCAACATACACGTAAGCAGCCACTAGCCCTTGCTGTGGAATGACTGGCTGGCAGAGCATGGGCAATTAGCCTCACACTACCCGCTTGAGGTAACCTGCTTGTATCTATTCTTTCTATAGTGTTCCCCCAACCCCCACCCCACCTCAGACATCCTTAATGACAGGCGAGTACAATATATAATGTGATACAGCATGGCCAGAGGGCAGCATAAGAGTGTTAGCAGGGGGCCTTATTCCCTGCCAAGGGCGGAAGGTTTGCTTTAGATTAACTAGAGCACCTGACTTCACTTAGAGCACCTGACTTCACTTAGAGCACCTGACTCCAGTCATGGGATATAAACCCCTGCTTCAGTCAGACAGGGGTGGTAGTTGAAGGAGAAAGGTTGGATTGGAGCAGAGTGCAGATTGCAGAAGAGAAGAGTTTGTCCAGAGAGAAATATAGAGGGTGGAGATGATGCCGGTGGATCTGGAAGCCAAGCAGAAACCCTTAGGTAAGGGCACCAGCTTGATATAGAAGGAGGCGAGAAGCCTTCACAAGCTGACGGTATAGAGGGAAGTAACCAGGGGAAGAAACCGCTAGTCAGGTGTTCACCACAACCCCAGGGCCCCTGGGTGCGACCTGGATATGAGGACGGGCCCAGGTCCCTCCCTCTCCACTCCCTCTTCAAGGACACTAGGGAGTGATTAAAAACTGGTTCAGAGTGCAAGCAATAGCGCCTGAAGCCATACCCAGAGAAGAGAGAGCGCGAGACCAGAGAACAATACGCCACTTTGCCACAATTAAGTATACGACTGCCTTTTAGAAAGAGTCTCCCATCTTTCAAAAACACAAGAGGTAAAGACTGTAACACTTACGGATTCTCTATACCTCATTATATGTCAGCTGTCACAAACTATTCTTACCTTCCTTCCTTCTGCACATCTCCGTCCCAAATAGGAGCATGAGGAAAAGGAGAATTATAGCAAAGTACAGAATACTGTTTCTAAGCAGGATATGTTACAATTATGAAGTGGACTACATCGATTTACTCTAGAGTAATTGTTTTCTCAAAGGAAATCTCTTCAGTGTATCAAGGTGACCACTGTTGAGATGAGGAAAGCTGTTACCTCATATAACACAGTGGAGATTAACAGACAAACAACACTGAGGTTAGCGGACCGGTAAAACATTCAGGAGCCAAATTCAAGGATGTAATCAGTAAAGCTACTTTTCTTCGAGTGGTTGCTCATAATGCATTCCATTTAGGTGTGTGTGGCCATGCGCGTGCAACAGCCGTCGGAGAACTTTTACCCTAGGAAACTCGGCGGGTCGGCTGGGCGCCCCCCTGGAGTGCGCCACCACGGCCGCCGCACCATAAATAAGCACAGCCGACTCGGGCCACCCTCAGTTCCTTCTACCGCCGTGTCGGTGTTGGAACAGGTGAGTGCAGTTGCCTGACCGCCACCATTCTCGCTACTCGTTATCGCTGTTCTTTGTTAGTTGAATCGTTCGGTTTACATAGTTAATTAGTTAGAGTTGAGTTAAAAATAGTAGTGTAGTTGTTATTATTTTGGTGGGTCGGGATTTCCTCCCCGCCCCCGGTACCGACCAGCCTGCGCTCGCCGGGATTTAAGCAACTGTTCAGCTGAAATCGCGATGCCGAGAGGATCCCCCACGATCCTGCCTGAAATGGCTGGAAGTTGCATTAACGTCTAAGTGCCCCATCTGTTAAGGGCATTCAACCGCGTCACCAAAAGGAAGCGAACCTTAGACTGACAGCCCTCATGGAGCACGTTGACACCGGCACCGAGATACGAGCAGCAAGCGGATGAGACCGCTTCCCCGGCACGCACGCCATGGTACGGTAAGGCTCCGCGGCACTGGCAGCACGTGACGCGAAGCAACTCCGCGCTGCTCCCTCTCTCCGAGGTCGAACGTCGGCCAAGCCTCGGACGGACCCCTGCAGCCCCCCGAAGGCTAAACCACCTGACGGCAGACCGCCCACGGGGGGGGGGGGGGGGGGGGGGGGGGGGGGGGGGGGGGGGGGGGGGGGGGGGGGGGGGGCACCGAGCCCCGTGCGCGCCAACAGACTCTCCGGCCCTGACATCCACCCCGCGCGGGGCCGTCGAGTCCGGCGCGAAAAGCTCCCCGCACGCCGCGGTCAGTGCGTTGCCTTTCCACACCGGATACATTTTCGGCAGCAGAGACCTGATTGCCATCACGAGCCGGCACCTCATGTACCTCCGGACCCAGTTCGGTGACCCTCTCCAAGGGCAAACCGCGTTTTCGCCGCCCTCCACCACTGCTCCGGTCAATCGCTCCAGATCTCGGTCTGCCTCGCCGCTCCTCTTCACGGGCACCGTCCAATCGCCGGCACCGTTCACCGCGGCACCGCTCCCAAATCGCGGCACCGTTTGTCATCGGGCAGCCGCTCCGCTCGCCTTGCGCAGTTACAACCCGCTCCCGTCCGCTATTCGCGGGCACCGGTCAGCTCCGGCACCGCCACGCAGCCGATTCTCCCGGAGCAGAAATTCTTTTCGCCTCGAGGTCGGAGCTGTTACCTGGTCTGACCCCGCCCAGCCACCAACCGGGTGAGTCCCGGTCCGGTCCAGTGGTACCTCCACGGTCCCCTAAGGACCCCGGCGGCCAGGTCCATTGGCACATCGTGCCCACTTCGCGGCCCCTCGTTGCCGTCCGGTCAAGATTGCTTCTTCAGGGCAGGTAGCAGCTATAAGCCGGTAGTGGACCGAGACGCTTGACTTCCCTGACTTTCCACCGACATAGTCGTCGCCACGATCCCGACACATCTAGCAGATGGGCCAGCTGGGACACCCTGGGCTTACCATCAGGCCAACGTCGTTGCTCCCTGGTCCGGCCCTGCACCTGACACCCACAACGTCGACACCAGAGGCTACCTATCCGTCCTCCTCCGAAGACACGAGGACGATAAACAGCCATCCTCTGCACTCCCGGAGTTCTTACTGCAGGACCCACAGGAAGAGCGCTTGCCGAAGGACCCTTTGTCCCGGGCGTATCTCCTCCTCTTCACCACATGAGGCTGAGGCGGGTGTTCCTCTTCCTCAGGCCCCCGTCGATCGACTTGCAGGCCCAAACAGGTGAGCTCCTTGCCGGCGATCGCCCTTAAATAGACCTCCCGGTGGAGGAAGTGGCGAGAGGTTGACGGACCCGTGTGTCACTATTCTGGCTGCATGCCCCGACGCGCATAGCCCTCCATTCATAAAACTATACAAGCCACTACCGATACTGTTGGCGCGCCAGCATCCTCCCACCGACAGCAAAGTGTGGAAGAGCGTGAGATATATGGTGGCCCTCCAAAGGTTGTGAAACACCTATATGGGCCCAGCCCCCCTCCTCGTTACGTTGTCCATTCGTTAACGGAGACGGAGGCATGGCCGAGCAGGCGCCGGCACCAAATCTAAGAAGCTAGGCGCATGGACCTGCTAGCCGTAGGTCTATTCAGCAGGAGCATTACGCTCGAGTCGCCAATCAGCAGCCCTTATGGTCGATACCTTTAACACGGTTCGGAGGTTAGCGCTTACAGAGTGCTGCCCCCGGACTCACGCCAGGAGTTTGCACCTTTGTAAGGAGTGGCAAGAAGACGGCAGACCGCCCTCAAGCTGCGCTGACGCGGCCGACTCGGCTGCCTAGACTGTAGCCTCCCCGGAATACTGAGACGGATTTCCTGGCTCCAGGCCTCCACCTTACCCCCAGTAGTGCATACCACCATTGCAGAGACTTTACCCTTTGAGGGCCGGGGTTGTTTTCTGATAGACAAGACCCTCACCTTCAAGCTGAAAGACGCAAGTCACCTTAAAGGTCGCCGGGATTGCACACCCCGTGGCTGCAACGGAGCCTTTAGGCCCCAACCCCGCCGCCCCTAATTCCCGCCTCGAAACAGGCAGGACTTCACCAGGAGTGAGTCGGGATTTGGAGGAGCGAAAAAACGCCGTCTGCCCTCAGCGGCCCAGTCTCAAGGCCCTCTTAAAGCCACATCAGGGCCAAAAGCAGCTTTTGGAAGGTACGCCCGGGGACGGCGCGTACCGACTCTTCAGGATCCTCTTTCCTCCCGTTTTCCAACCGCCTTTCCTACTTCCTTCCGGCTGGGTCGCAGAATTACTTCATCAGTGGGTGCTGCGCACAGTATTAAAGCACGGATACCACCTCCAGTTCTCATCCCCGCCCTTACGCCCCCCTTCCCGGTCTCTCTTCAGGAGACCCCTCTCACGAGCATATCCGTCTGGCACGAATTACAATCTCTTCCTCGCTGCAGGAGCCGTAGAGCGAAAGTTCCCACTGCCCCAAGGGAAGGGTTATTACTCCCGCTATTTTCTCATCCCCAAATCCAAGGGAGGCCTCCGACCAATTCTAGATCTGCGGGGACTCAACAAGTGGCTACGCAAGTTGAAGTTCCGCATGGTCTCCCTGGGAACCATTATCCCGTGCTTGGATCCTGGAGACTGGTACGCCGCCCTCGATATGAAGGACGCGTACTTCCACATAGCCATTTTCCCGCCACACAGGAAGTACCTTCGGTTCACGGTCAGACAGCACCACTTTCAGTTTGCTGTCCTCCCCTTTGGCCTGTCTACTGCCCCGAGGGTTTTTACGAAATGCATGGCCGTCGTCGCCGCGCACCTGCGCAGACAGCAGATACATGTCTTCCCATACCTGGACGACTGGTTCATCAAGGGCGCCTCGCACGCCCAAGTCCGTCAGCACGTCTCGGTAACCAAGGACCTCTTTGTCCGCTTGGGGATCCTCCTCAATGCGGAGAAGTCCACTCTCAATCTGACGCAGAGACTGGACTTCATAGGAGCGACACTGGACTCCTCCCTTGCCAGAGCCTACTTGCCTCAAGCGCGCTTCCTAGCGCTCACTTCACTCGTCCAGCTCTTGCAAGCAGCTCGTCTGACCTCAGCTCGCAACTGCCTCGCCCTGCTGGGGCATATGGCCGCATCCATCCATGTCACCAAATATGCCAGGCTGCGCATGCGACCCTTTCAGACGTGGCTTCACTCGGTCTTCCGTCCGACCAGGGACTCCACGGACGTGCTTCTCACGATCCCTCCCGGTTCTCTCCGCTCCCTCGACTGGTGGCTGGACCCGTCTCAGGTTTGTGCAGGGATGCCCTTTCATCCACAGCAACCATCTCTAACCCTAACGACGGATGCTTCATCCCTCGGCTGGGGGGCCCACCTAGGTCGCTTACGGACCCAGGGCCGTTGGTCTGCCGACGAGCTCACCCTTCACATCAACATACGGGAGCTACGGGCCGTTCCGTCTCACCTGTCAGACGTTCCAGCAGCATCTTCGGTGGCCGTTGTGTGTCTTTTACGACAAACAACGAACGGCCATGTACTACATCAACACGGCAGAGGCGGGACTCGCCGTCTCCCCTGTGTCAAGAAGCCATTCAACTATGGGACTTCTGTATAGCCCTCCAAAGTGGATCTAAGTTAGCTTCCTTCCTGCCCAAGTCCGGAACACCCTGGCGGATCGGCCTGAGCAGGTCCTTCCTCTGCCACGAGTGGTCGATCAGATTCGACGTCATTTACTCCATTTTTCCAGAGGTTGGGGCTTCTCCCCTCATAGCACCTCTTCGCGTCCCAACTCGAACAGGAAGTGCCAGGAGTTCTGCTATTCCAGGGCTCTCCCCGGGTCGATAACGGATGCCTTTCTCCTGCCTTGAGCCACGCCTACTTATGCCTTCCCCAACCCTTTCCTCTGGTCTACACAGGGTCTTGCTCAAGGTTCGCAGAGACGAAGGCGCAGCTCATCTTAATAGCGCCGGCGTGGCCCAGCAGCCTGGTACCACCACCCTCCTGGACCTGTCAGTAGCCGGCTCCAATTCCTCCCATGTCCCGGACGCTCATCACACAGGACCACGCGGAAGACTTCGCATCCGATCTGCGATCCCTCACCTCACGGGCGTGGCTCCTACATGGCCTGAATGCTGAAGGAATTACCTTGCTCCAGTCCAGTGCAGCGCATTCTCCTCCGATAGCAGACACCGGGAACCCGCAGAACGTATGTTGCCAAGTGGACGCCGCTTCGACGGCCTGTGTGCATCCCACATTTTCCCCTTACAGGCGTCCAATCCCGCGATCCTAGACTACCTGGGTACCTTAAAGCAGGAGCCTGGCAACTTCCTCGCTTAAGGTTGCACCTTAGGCAGCAATAGTCCACCTTTCCATCCGGGAGATGATGGCTGCTCGGTGTTTCTTTCTCACCCGCTAGTCTCTCGCTCTGAAGGTCCTGGACCGGTATTATCCCCCCAACTGTCACCAGCCCCTCCTGGGGACCTCAACTTGGTCTTGAAGCGACTTATGTGCCGCCTTTCGAACCACTGGCAACTGCCGCTTCTCTATCCTATCGCTGGACACGGTCTCTTGGTTGGCCAATCACCTCAGGCGTCGGGTTCTCGGGATCAGAGCCCTCACTGTCTGATTCCCGACACCATCTTCATAAAGCAAAGTGCAAACTCTGCCAGCCTCATCCTGCATTCCTGCTAAGGTCGGTGTCTGCCTTCCACGCTTGCCAGGACATCTTTCTCCCGGTTTCTTCCCGAAGCCGCATGCTTTCTTGGAGAGAGCAGCAGCTACACACCTTGGATGTGCGGCCAGAGCACTGGCTTTCTTGTGGAAAGAACCAAGCCTCGAGGTCTGCCGCAGCTCCTTTGTCGCGGTTTGGCAGAGGAATGAAAGTGTCTGCCAGTCTCCTCCAGACGGATTTCCTCTCGGTAGGGCCTGTATTCGCACGAGCTACGAGAAAGCTTCAGGTTCCCCTCGGTCACCTTACGGCGCATTCCACGAGGGGCTCAAGCTTCCTCGCAGCCTTACTTGGCATATGTGCCATCCAGGGAGATTTGCCGTGCTGCGACCTGGTCATCGGTCCACACTTTCGCCTCGCACAGCGCTCTGGTCCGCAGGTTCGGGGACGACGCTGGGGCTTTTTGGGGCGGCCGTACTCCAGACTCCGCGTCTCACTCCGACCCTCCGCCTAGGTAAGGCTTGGATTCACTAAATGGAATGCATAGAGCAACCATCGAAAAGAAGACAAGATTACTTACCTGTAACTGTTTTCTCAGATGCCGTTGCTCATACTCCATTTCCAAAACCCACCCTCCTTCCCCACTGTCGGAGTAGCTGGCAAGAAGGAACTGAAGGGTGGCCAGGTCGGCTGGGCTATTTATGCGGCGCCGGGTCGGCGCCCACTCCAGGGGGCGCCCAGCCGACCCGCCGAGTTGTGCTAGGGTAAAAAGTTTCTCCGACGGCTTGCATTTGCGGCGCGCACACACCTAAATGGAATGATAATGAGCAACACATCTCGAAGAACAACAGTTACAGGGTAAGTAACCTTGTCGTCTGATACGAGAACTCCCACGGTGTTAGAAGAGTTCTCTTCGCCTGGCTCCTTGTCAAATTTTTTTTTTGCCCAAGGGGAGAAGGGCTGGGGGCAAAAATATTTCCAAAAAATTTTAAAATTAACAGGTCTTTGAACAAGATTAATTGCGGTCCTCAAGGAAGTTTCAGCTTCTCCTGGATTTCACATTGTTTAAGCACATGCATCTGCATTTACAGCTGTCACTGCAATATTGATTTATTAGGACTAAATTGTGAAGTCAATATGGATAGGTTTCCCCAGAGGTCTCTGTTTCGATACATATTGCAGTTTCTGTATAGGCTGCTATCTAAAAGCCCATTTCCCTCCTCCTCAGTAGAGTACTCTCTCTGCTCTTCTGTCCAATTGTATCATATCATTTCTTTCCTGTGTACATTATGCAAATAGCCGCTGAGTATTGCAGATCTGTGAACTGCTGCTTTGCTACGATCATGTTATCCAGCGATTCTCAAGCCTTCTGCAGATGAGCCAGCCTGCTTCCCTAGTCTGAGTTTTTGTGTTTGTTCCGTGCTTTCTAATCCTGTGCAAGTGTGAAATCATTCTTCACGGTTTTGTCAAACAAGATTATGAGTTTGACTGTAAACTATTGAAATGACTCATCTCAGCATTTTCCCGTATTAGGAGTGAGTCTGGATGAAAGTGAAAATGTCAGATCTGTCATAAATATGTAGAAATGACAGCCTCGGCAGAGAGATCTGCAGTCTCGCAGACCTTTTTCTATCTGCTGCTGTTGAAAGAAAATAGTCTTCGGATGCCAGATCCCCAGCTGATGCAAATGCTTACCAAGTTTCCCTTGACTTCAGTGGAGCTACATCTGTTTACAGCAGCCAATGGATCTGGGTCCAGAATGTCTAAATTACTGTGTCAATTTGGATGAAGTAGTCTATCCCCTAACACTGACCAGATTGCTTAGTTATGGAGGTGTGAACTCTGGGTTAGTTCAGTATTGGCGTGTATACCATATACTTTATTGATCCTATGAGTATATTTAATTACATAGTAAATAATTTTCCAAACCTCATAAGCAGCAACAACAAGTTATCAAGTGCAATTAACTGTGTAATTTTCTGCTCGTTGCCTTATTTTTGTCAGGGAAAACACACCTTTCAGGGATTTAATGCTCGCACAAGAAGGTTGTGGTTTGAATGGGCAGCAGTAAAATACTTTAAATCCCTTGAGAACTCTTGGTGCAACAAATATATAATGCGCCAATAAAACAATCTATCGTCCACACTTGATTGAGAGCAGTAAGGGAGGCAGTGTGCTGTGGCTGAAATTCCAAAATTTGATTCAGGGACACTCAGGCCAGAGTGTATGTGGGAAAGGGAATGAAAA